>NW_017670442.1:0-150138 GCF_001879085.1 Nicotiana attenuata
CGGGGTCCGGGGACTCGAGTGAGTTTCGGGTGTTCGGATCATTTCTCATGTTAGCTGCTGCTGTTGCCGGTTCTGGTTTTGTCTGTAGTGAACACAGTAAGGGGATGTATTCGCAAAGAGGATTTGAGCTGGAGGATGGCTTGCTCTTCATGTTCGCGATGAAGGACTCGCGTTCATGAAGGAGTGGGTCTGAGGTGAATCGCGTTCGCGACAAGGGCGTCACATTCAAGGAATAAGGGTTGGACCTGGGAGTCATGGCCTACGCATTCGCGAAGGCGGGTCGCGTTCGTGATGGTCGGGCCTGAGAAGGGAACTCCTTCCCAGAGTAAAGCAACTAATCTTTCCCCTGAAACATCCTGAAATATGCAGGAACAGGTGCCAACGGTTCAAAACGCCCCAAACGGCCTCCGGGTCGAGGCTATGAGACCGCAATGTCTTTCAGGCGGGATAAACCCGAAGGTGATCAGCCCAGACCCGATATAGATCGGGCCAACACAACAAGGTATATTGCGCCAACGGATCAAAGGACGCTTTCCAGCGCTCCGTCCCCCCAACGGAGAAATCACAGCGCATTCCCGGCAGAGACTTAATGCCTGCAATAGGGCACTCGCACAGCTCCTGGACCGGAACTCCGGGCTCATAAACCCCGAAAACACAGCTCCGAGTTCACAAGAAGCGGTCTTCACGCTTAAACAACTTGATGACTCGGAGACTGACGACAATCGCCATACTACATCGCCGAAAAAACTTTAAGACATCAATAGGCGTGACAAACTGTAAGACCTCAATAGGCGTGACACACTGTAAGACCTCAATAGGCATGACAAACTGTAAGACCTCAACAGGCATGAAAATCCCGAAGTTTAGGTTACACGTTGCATTTGTAAGAATCCCGAAAGGGCATACCCTCGATGTGGATGCCTAATCTATCACTCGGGATAAAAAATGGCTACGGCCAAACGCACATGACTAAGGTCAAAATGGCTGATACAGCCAAAATAACGCGACTCGGGGACGCCCGACCGTCGCTAAACAAAAAATTGCAGGCCACTACTTCGAATATACTTCGAAAAGAACCGGTTAAAACAGGCTTCCCTCAACAGGCAAACAACGGGCTATGAACCTTCCGAGGTGCTCGAAATATCGCCGATTACGACTTGAAATCGAGGTTCTTTTAGAACCGACGACGGGTCAGGCAAAAATCTCTCAAAAAGACCTTAACGAGCGGAAAAAAAAAGCCTACAAAAAGCCCACAGGCAAAAACAGCGTAAGAGCCATTGTCGCCAGCTAAGCAAGCCTATGGGCCACACATGAAAAGGTCTCTACGACCAAAAAGCGTAAGAGCCTTTGTCTCCAGCCAAAATTGACAACTTGAGGATTAAAGTGAGCTGGAATCGTAACTCGATTCGGAGACCGAATCCAAAATAGTTAACTAAACAAGCCTACGGGCCATATATCAAAAAGGTCTTTACGACCAGAAAGCATAAGAGCCATTATCGCCAGCCAAATTGACAACTTGAGGATTAAAGTGAGCTCGAATCGCAACTCGATTCGGAGACCGGATCCAAAATATTTAACTAAACAAGCCTACGGGCCACATATCAAAAGGTCTCTACGACCAAAAAGCATAAGAGCCCTTGTCGCCAGCCAAAACTGACCGCTTAATGGGTCAACTAAAGCTCGAATCGCAAAGCGAACCGGAGACTGGACCCACAATAAGCACAAAGCTACAGCATGCCTAAGGGCACGACACAAATGCCACAATCGCCAGCCGAGTGAGCCCTCGGGTCACCCGCTTATAAGGTCATTTCGACCCGAAGCAAAGAAGGCCACCGTCACCCGCCCGTACGAACAGGGAAGTGCTTAAAGGCCTGTAACAGCTCGACTCGCAAGGCGACTCGGAGACTGGATCTAAACGGCCGGACAAAGCGCAGGGACCGCGACGCCCGCTCACATCAAAAAACACTCCTAGGAGCCAAGGGCTGGCCCGGTCGATCCCGGACCTGTGAGGATCCCGCCAAACATTGAAACCGTCCTGGTCGAGGACGATAACAGAAGGAGATGCGAAAAAAGTAAGGCTTCAAAGTATCTTCTCATTTCACGCATACAGAGGAAGAAGGGGGATAGACACACTCTCCATAAACAGACATGTTCTACATATATCAAAAACAAAGCAACAAATCGGCACAATCTATGATCCGTTCCGAAGAGCTACAGCTCGCCGGGTTCACTCCCCGCCCCGTCGGTAGGAAACGACCACGTGTCACGCTCTTCCGCCCTTGCTCGGTCCAATTCATCGGAAAGAATAAAGCCCCTCGCACCAATATCCTCGAGTGCTTCCCTTTGGGATCTGCAACGGACGTATTCCTCGATCTTTTTCTCCCAGTCGAGGGCTCGTTTCAGCTCGGCCTGAGCGTCCGTGACATCCTTCACGCGGACCGCTATCTCCTGATCAGCGTTGGCTCGGCTTAGCGCCGCCCTTGCCTGGGCATCAATTACCTCAGACCTGGTCTTCGAAAGTTCGGATTCCAATTTCTCGATCACATCTGCTTGGATTTTGGCATTATCTCGAGCCAAGCACAGTTGGACTTCTAAGGCAGGAACTTTGGCCAAGGCACTTACCTCCTCTAAAACGTGAGCTTGCACTTGAGCCCTTAGCTCGCCACAAAAGTTTCTGGCACGATCAATATCGCCCTTGAGGTACTCCATGGCCTCCGTCTTTTTCCACAGCTGATACGACAGAGAAGGGCGTTAACCTAAAAAGGCCGAAGAAAGCGAAGCTTAGGCTGCATAAAAGTTACCTGCTCCATCAAATAACTCTCATAATTCGAGCTCCTGTACGCTTCACATCGCCAATACAGCAACTCGCCCTCCTTCTCCTTGCTAAGCAGCTTAAGAGATTCTCCCTCATCCCGAACTTTCTGAAACTTGGCCCCTTGGCGGACCAGCTCAGACATCAGCCTGTCACAGGCCTGCACAAGGAAAACCGAATAAAGAACGAAGGATGCGGAATACAGGGAAATTGCGCCTAAGCTTACCATGAAGTGAAGCCGGCGGACTTCCTCGAAGTCGGAGCATACTCATGTTGATCCTGTCCCTTCGCCCCCGAGAGAGCTGGTCTCGGGCATAACACATCCACTCAAAGGCATCGACGACCTGGAATCAGGTTCCCCGGGGGCAGCAGACTCAGACAATACTTTCTCCTTGGAGATACTGGCATGGTCAACACTACTAGAAGCTCTATCGCCTCGAAGGGCGTGGAGAGAGGTCGACGACTCCTTCCCTTCTTCGGAAGAACACTGTCTCATCCCAAAGAACTGCCCGATACCTGCAAGCGACAGATCCAATGCAAGTAGAAAAGGGGAAAAATGTTATCTCAAATACATACCTTGGTATTTCGCTCCCCACCTGACACAGAGCACGGCTCACCACCGACGCTCGTTGCAAGACGAATGGGTCACCAACCTCCGGACCCAGTCGGGCAGATAAGAGACTTCGCCTGGCGTCCACGCAATTGCTGCAACAAGCTAAAAATCACCATTATTTAACTAACTTCCGCTATAGGTACAACCTAAAAAAGCACCGGATGCTCCACTCACGCGCGTAATTCCACCCTTCGGGGAACGACAAAAGCTCCGAGGGGATGATATCGACCGTCCGGGCCCGGACGAACCCACCGGCCCATTCTCGACCACCCTCCTCTTCGTCATCGACAACAAACGACGGGGATGAACGACATTTCAGGGTTAGCAGGCCCTGATGATGAAAGGGCTGATACAGCTTGACGAGGTGATCGAGCGTAAATTTGAGATCGACTCTCTCCGCAAAGGACCTTATCATCAGTACCACCCGCCAATATGACGGATGTATCTGCGCCAAAGTGACCCGATACTTCAAGAAAAAATCAAGCACGACCCTATCGAGGGGGCCAAACGCGAAACGATTCAGGTACACACTCAAAAATCCGTTAGCGGAATCCGTAACGTTCTCTCCTGGAGGAAAAACCTGCAGCGCTACCCCCTCTCTCCATCCGCAGTATTTTCTCACCATCTCCAAATGCTCCCCTCTTATCAAAGAAACCGTCGTCACAACAAAATCCCTCAGCTCCCGAGCGCCGGGAACAACACTCTCCGCTCTCGGACATGCCGCCCCCAAAGTGGTTGCCATGACTATGGTAATACTAAACAGAGCGAAGCAAAGGTACGCACCAACACTTCTTGCACCTACGAAAATGAGGAGCCCTATGCCAAAGCAGGAGCACAGCTACCTCAAAGTAGTGCAATCCTGCGAAGAAGCCGAAGCCGCGCCACTTATATGATAAGAAACGGCAACGTTTTGCCAGCCCGGAGTCCGCCCTGGGGAGAATACGATGTCGATATTGTCCAATGGGATGATATCCAACCCCGAAAGTATCCTTTGATAAGAACCCATGACTCGAGGAACCATCCGCATCATCTCCGAGCTCGAGGTAGCGTCCCGCCTCGAGAATCCCCACCAAAGGGAAGCAAGAATTTGTGAAACTTTCCATGCCGTCACTCAATGCGAGGTAATCTCAGATTTCGTGATTTCCTTCCTAACCTCAAAATAGGGGAAAGAACAAATGCAAAAGCTCCAATCGCAAAGGCTCCGCAAAAGTTCGAAGCGGTACCTGAGTATAGACAACCGCTCAGCAAAAATCTATCTCCTACATATCTAAAGGAAGCCGTCCAAAACTAAATCAAAGAGGATCCCCCGGTACCCAAAGCTGGCCTTCATCCAGGATGACATCCTCGAAGGCCTCGAATTTCAAATGCATTATCTCCATACGATTCAGAAGACCTAGGCAGCCCAGATCTGACCAATCAACCCAGGGTTGCCCGAGGAACAACGATGGCCTCGAAAGGGAGCCGTGTCAGCCAGTAGAGGAGCTGAGAGAATGCTCGCACCCCGAACAAGTATCAGCAGTCGAAAAGTAAAAAGGGGAGTTCAAGGGACCTCGTGGGTATAAAAACATGCAATTACTCGGCACAAATCAAAAGCAGAGATCAAAAGAATATATTCATATTCATAAAAATTCATATACAAACAACCCCTGAAGGGTCATAGCATACGCTTACGAAAGCTTACAAAGGGTCCCCACACAGAAGCAAAAGGGGAATACATGATGAAAAGGTTTAAAAACTATTCCACCCTCGAAGGCATACCGCTGGTGACAGAACCTCCAAGCATCGTGTCCTTGGATGCACGCCTCCAAAAACCTCGCCCAGTCCCTCAAAGTAGCACTTCAGAGAAGAAGACGAAAAAGAAGGTGGAAGGAGCAGGAAGGGATGAAAAATGCAATAGCTCTCCGAAGCTCGAGGACCCTCTTTTGCAAAGGGAGCCTCGGAGAGACAGCGGACCGTACAACCCTCGGTCCCGCTTGCACGGCTACTTCAAATACATTTCTTCGAGCATCGAGCCGTGCAAACTCCCGGTTCGGGAGAGAATCCTACATCGAGCCGGGGTACGGAGGTGTGCAGCGATGTATAATCCGAGCCCCCTTCTGAGCAGCGGTGCATAATCCGAACGACTGTCTACATAAGAGGGAAACCAGTTCCCTGTCCGTCGCCACTTCGGGCCGACGGCAGCAGCAAAAACCAACATACCAACGACCATAGCGGGACAACGCGATTATGCTCAATAAAGGGACGTCCCGACGAAGGGCCATGGCACAACTTAAGGGAACTCCCCCTAACGGTCTTGAGGCCGTAAGCCCCAAGCATGATGTTCAAAGGTAGAAGAAGATGACAAGAAGGAATAGGCAAAGCATGCCGATAAAGATACTGGGATAGGAAAAACAATGCCATAGCACCCCATTTATAGGGGGCAGCTACAAGGTCGTCGAGGCTCTGGAAAACTGACCGACGAATGCAATTATTGCATCCTTGAAAAACCAAATCGATGGTAGCACTTTTTACCTTGAAGAACGGAAGTGGCAGAATATTGAGCAGGAGTCTATGAGATATGCCATCTATCACGAAAGATTGCACCACGACTCGGATCGCCAATGCACTATCTCCATAAGGAGCTCGAGGAGTCAATTGTCATAACCGTTTCCCATCGTTTTGTTCTGAGAAACGCAGAGACTATCTGTACGTGGTAAAATCAGAGGGCCCAATTTTCTACCATCAAGCCATCTCAGGGAGGTACCTTGAGACCCCGAGAACATGAAGCCACCTCAGGAAGATAGCTCAAGACCCTGATGATATAAAGTCGCAACTTAGTCCACTCCTTCGAGGCTTGTCGAGGTCCGATTCGAGGCCGAGATAAAGAGAAAAAGGGGAAGCCCCCAAGACATGCGGTTGAGTCTGACAGGAGCAGCCTATCCCTAGCCTATGCTGGGGTGTCAAGTTAAGCCATCATATCTCCATATTTCGTAAAATTAAATATACATGTATTTCGAGTTTCCTCTCCTATATAAAGGGGACTCGCCCTACCTTGTAAGGGACTGATGTTGCTCTCACAATTCTACAAAGTGCAATAATATCTCTCTCTCTCTCTCTTTTCTTACAAAATCTCATTGGTTCTCACTGATACTGAGGATACCTCGATATCCTTTGCCTCTATACGTGTTCTTCATTTTACACGTGCTCTTCATCGTACAAACTCAATTTCGGTTGTAAACAGCTTCGTTCGATTATATTTCTAACTGTTATATTACTCCCGAGTATCCCCAACAACCCGAGCTCGACCCCGAGGTCGACCTCGAAGTCCCAATCGACCAAGATTACGCCCGGGTAGCAGACCCTTTTGTCCGCTCGTTGCCTCGTTTACCTCCCCCCCATCATTAAAATTCATAATATTAGCATCATCTGCTCTAACAAACTAGCTTGGGAATAGATCACGTATTTTTAGAGTACCATCTAATAAATTTTATGGTTGTTACCATTTTCACGGTAAACAGTTGTATTTAGAGGCTCCGTAGACAGGTTGTGGGTGGTGTTTGATAATGGGGAATTGAATTAGAATTATTGATATTTGGCAAAGATGTATAAAACTTGTAATATTTTGAAAATTATGAACGAAGTTGCTAATAGAAATGAAATGGAAGTCGTTAATGATATATTTATAGAATTTGATTAATGGTGTACATTTCCTCTTTATTCAAAAATGAATTTGGATAGAATGAAATCTAACAGGCTAGCTCAATCGGGTTTACTCGGTTAAGCGTCCTCGATTTTGGAGCGTGACAAACTTGGTATCAGAGCCTAAGGTTTTATAGTGTCCTAGGATGTCTCGGAGCCATGTCTAGTAGAGTCCTTCTTATCGGTGTATTGTCGACCACTTCTATAAGTCAGAGGCTATTCGGACATTTAGGAATTTCACCCTTCTTTGATACTCCAGATCGTGCGGTAGAACCCAAGATAGGGAGCTAATTCCTTCGCTATGTCCTATTCCTATGTTGAGTAATCTTGAAACTATAATCCATGAGTTTGAAGCAGTAAGGAGGGAATAACCCCACCATTGAATACGAGGGAGATGGCCCAAGAGTTTGTTAGGAGAATGTATCGAGCCATGGAGGGATTGGTAGAACTTGTTGCAAAGGGGAGTACTCTTGTTCCTATTAATGTCTTTGAACCACCAGATCATGTAGTATATCAGTATGTTACCAACGTACGTTAGGGATGTGGAGTCGAGGGGTATTGATTAAGCTATTGCCCTATCAACCTAAAGTCACCAAGTAAGCCACTCCTTAGTACATCAGTATGAACAACACAAAATTTCTACTTGTTGCATATGTACATCCATATTGAAGAGTTCCCATAAACATTGTCTTAACAAGATGTTGAATCACAAAACATTACATGCACCTACTCTTTGAACGAGACGCATTATTCGTGAATCCCATCTATTAAAAATTCTCCTATTTACATCCTCTTGTGGAATTGAGTTCTATAGTTATGTCCTTTAATTGAGTTATAACTCTAGGATTAGTACTTCTGACTTGTTTTCCTAAATTCTCAATAAGGGACTATACCTGATGAATTTCTAACATAATCTTTTTATTTTAAATGGACAACATCTGCTCACTTTTGCCTATGCATGCACCGTCGTAAAGTTTACCTATGTGGTGTCAAGTTCCATGTAAATCATCCCAGTATTGCGATCCTTCTCGAGTCACTCTTTTCTCACAGGTGTATATTATGGTTTGAATAGTCACTCTACTCTTATGCGAGTATCATCATGAAACCTTCTCACTGTCTAGTAACATAAGAGCATACCTTAGCACCTATCATATGAGTGCATGTCAATCGAAATGGTCACCGCGTGCATAAAGTCTCTCTGAAAATTGAGTTCCTCACATCTCCGTCATAGGATGATCTTGTGTCGCCATCTTAGTATAACTTTCGTGTCCACTTGGGACATCCCGCAGTAAGTAGCTCACCTTGTTCCCAGTATTGTGGTTGGCTGTGAAGTGGTCTTGTATTGTAGTTTTGGAGTTAATACAGGAGAAGCATGTCCAGCTCATAACAAGTGTTTATTTTCTCTTTACACCTCCACAACATGTGTTAATTGTGTCCCTTAGTTAGTGAATTCATTATGTTAGTTTTCCAACACTTGTTCGATAACCATGAGAGAACGTGTCCTTCTATGGGTCACTATAACACTGCCTTTCTCATAAGGACCCTTAATAGGCTCTCCGTCAAGACCGAATGCACCTTTGGGGGGTTATCATGGCACAACGCCTACTTCTCATGTTTTTCTGTCTTTCATTAGCATCTGGATATTTCTCAAGTCAAAATCCATGGAAAACTCATTACGAACATCTGCAAACCTTCCATGATTATTTTATACTATTTCATTGGGTTCCGCTATCTTTACACACTCGACTTCTAGAATCATTAACTATGTCATTGTCATATGCGGGGAGTTTGGCTATCCTTGGCATTCCACTTCCCTGGGTGGATAGGAGTTTTAGTTGTCTTTCTCCTTGGAGCATCATGTTAACCATTAGAACCCCTTTAACCAATACATGATTTCAGCCCAATATTAAGATGTCCTAGCTATGTTGTTTCACTCGTGAAAGGTTGAGATTAGATGCTTTCGGATTTTTGCACATATCATGAGCATATTGATTTGGAAGACAAGTTGTTGTACCTTTAGTTATCTCATATAGGATCAATTATGGGGAAGGGTTAAACTGTTTGAATTATGATAATCTCATAAGTGTTTAACTTCTTTTTCATCCTCATGGGCTTGTGGCATAGATTCCTGGTGCCAGTTAATGTTAAGAGTGTAATTCAACTTCATGTATTTCTTTTGAAATCTCTATCGCATCCATGTTGCAAGAATCTTACCATATGGAGCTAAACTGACTTTCCTTACACTCAAGGAGGCAACCGGTGAAATATACTCGACCACTTCTCCTTAAAGCTTACAATTGTCGGGCAAGGCATACATGGAAAGAAATAATTGTTACTATCCCTTGCATAACTCGTCGCCTCCCAAGAATTATTGATGCTAACGTCTTCATCCTCCCGGTCATGCCTCCCATGCATCTCATGTCTAGAAAGACCCAGTTCTTTTAGATCTCAAGGTCACGTACATGGTTCCCCCCTTATCAATGCGTGCTAGTTACCTCTATGCTCCATTTATCTAGTAATTGTTGTCATCACAATGATTAACCATGTCAGCATTGTTGGTAGTAATCTTCGTGTCTATTAGCGTAAAACCTCACGAAGTACTCTGCTCAACGCCTTAATGGATTCCTGAATAATTCCAGTCCAATCTTGAACTCCGTTGTTCCTGATTGCATTAAATATATTGGGTATTGAAGGTTCAAACATGTCAAAGAGAAAGCATCACCGTGTGGTCACATATATTTGATAGGTAATTTTATGGTCAATTCATGATAGCACATCTTAGAGTAATCGTTGAAGGTCATTAAAGGTTTAGTGTGGGTGTTCGCGTAGAGATTTAGAAATTAGGAGGGTGAATAGGTTATTCTCAATATTTTTTCCCTAAAAGATGTTATGCGAATTGATAACGAAGGTAAAATAAGTGTAGTTCACATTAGGCCGCACTATGAGTACGAAGTCCTCCCATCATTGTTCCCTATGTACCCTATGTTTTCATGTGCCAATGTCTAATAAGGTAGTTGGAAATCCTTTGTGCATCATTCTGGTGGAAATTACTGAAGGTGAAGTTAATGGATAGTTGGCCCATGAGGGGTGTTTATTTGTCATCCTTGTTAGGTAAGTTTGGAAGTTGAGATTGTTTCCGTGAATGTGTTATGGCGAAGTCTGTAAGTCTAAGAGGCCACCTTGAAGGCCGAGAGTGTTGTGGAAAGAAAGTATTTTCGCTCGACTGTATAGAAATTAGTTTTGACTTGAAAGGTACCTTCTAGGTGTTATGATTCAAAAGAAATACAGTTCATGTCCACGTATCATTATGATAATGTAGTGCTTGTAATGCTGAGATTCGTGTTATTGATATATACATTGTGGTGCTTTGTCTAGTTGAGGATGTGTTGTTAGGATGGTCTTGGTGGTTCTCTGGCAGGTGGATAGGCCTACTTACAAAGGAGACTCTGCCGAAATTTCTGAAAAATTTGGGAGTTGGTCAAAATTTAGGGACTTGAGGTAGGTGAAAAAAGGGATATATTGTGTTAAGTGCTTGGGGCAGACTCTACTTCTCATTCGAGGATGAATGATCCTAAGCGGGGGAGAATGTAAGGCCCCGGAAAATTTCGCTAAGTAATTTAGAATTTCATGGTTCCAGGTAGGCTAATTATAATATTTTATATGCTATTAACATGATGGATATCAATTGGATATGATAAATAAGTGTATAAGTCATATAATAAGCAATGTGGGGTCTAATGAGAAGCGTAAGTCTAAGTCAAGTTAGAAAATGACACAATAGGCTAAAATTCCAAATGAGTTCGCACAAGTCCACACTTTGGACGATCATATATAAATATATATAAGGCTTTATGTGATGAATAACCTATCAAATTAAAGATCTTCGAGTCTAGTTTCTAACGACTCAAACCGTCCGTCATTTGGACATTCCTACATAAAGTTATGATCAAATTATCAAAGGCTGACAAAATGCGATCCTGTGGCAGATTCTGCGATCGCAAAATCATTATGCGGTCCGCATAATTGATCTCCGACTGAAAAAATGGTCGCAAAATGGACTAGTGTAGCCCACTCCTAGGCACCAGTTTTGCGGTGCATTATGCGACCCGCATACCAATTGTGCGGTCCATTATGCGACCGCGGACCCGAGTTCGGAGGGTTAATTTTCCTATTTTCATAACCCGACCTTTCATATATTGGCTTTGGGGTTTCATTTGGGGCGATATTCTGATGATTTTAGAGAGAGGTAAGAGAATTTTAGAGAGAGAAGGAGGGAGTCTAACATTCTAACCATTCAATCTTTCATCAATCTTCAAGAATCAAGGAAACCAATCACAAGACCTTCATCTAAGAGGTAAGGTTCTATACACTAGACATTAATTTCGAGTTTGGGGTATAAGATGGGTTATTGAGGTATGATTCTTGGGTTTAATAGTATTATGTATACATGCATGTACAAATAAGATTTGTGGAAAGATTGTTGAACACAAATAAGTAAAGATTGGGTTGGGTAATGAAGGAAATCCTGTAAAAGAGCTTTGAAATCAAGATGCACAACTTGTGTTTGATAAAATGCTCAAATGATCCGAAACCATGAATATCTTCCTAATTTGTGTTCGATTTTGTTATTTCTCAAAGTAGATTGGGATTGCTAGAATTTTTGAAACGTTGTAGTAACTTAAGGAAAGCTTAAACAAGGTATGTTGGCTAAACTCTCTCTCTTAGAATCGAATTCCATAAGTGTTTTCATAAGTTCAAGTATGGTTGGCTCAAAGTTCATAAATCTTATACTCCGGGTTATTAGCCATAAACTTGACTATTCCGAAATGAGCCTTATGAATAAAGATATATATATATATATATATATATATATATATATATATATATATATATATATATATGTATATATATACATACATACATATATATGCTCTAAGTATGAGTTGCGCATTAAAATATTACGGCTTTGAGTCGTGTTTCAAATAAAGGCTAGTATGCCAAATTGTGTGAGAAAACTCGATATGGTTGATACTCCTAATTGCTCTTATGTGTACCAAATGTATTTGATTGATTGTGTCTAGTTGTTGGTAATCTATAAAGATGTTTGAAATGAATTAAATGAATTTGTGTTGCAAGAATATATGTGCAAGATGTGTCTCAACGCTTTCGATATGCTATTTTGTCAAATGCAAATGTGTGAAGAATGTGAAACATGTGCTAAAATGCCTAGACTTCAAGTCGAGTTTGATTTTGAGATGGTTATGCCGAAATGTGTGAAATCCTCTTTATGCTTACGACCTATAATTGCTCTCGTATGTGCCTATTATCTTGAATTGAAAGGTTTAATGTTGAAAGTGAAAATGATGTGAGTTTTGGGGGAAAAGAGATTGAGTTATGAAATGTTTCCTAGTGCCAAGTATGATGTGATAATTGTGGCCCCAAGTGCCGATAAACTGATATATGTGAAATAAATTTGAAATGAGATGATTGATTGAAAAGGGAAAACGTCTTGGTAAGACGGCCTAGCCGATCGGGCGGAGATCGGACGCCATGCCGCACACATGGTGGTACTGTGCTGATATTGAAACCGGAAAGTGAGAATGAAATTGTGATTGAGATACATGTCTCAAATGAGGCAACCTAGCCGATCGGGTCGTGACCGGACTTCGTGCTAAGATTCATGGTGGAATATGTATATGTATATATTGGCACAGAAATTGTGATTGAAATTGGGAGTTGGTTATGATGTGCATATTGCGAACAATGGTATTATGAACAGTAGGACTGTGAATTGTGGTGAATCGGTATTAAATATGTTCTATCCAATAATAATATTGTCTTCATATCCCGAGTGTCATTTTCACCATATGAACTTTTGTATATTGAAAAATTGTTATGTTTAACTTGGCTTTTGGATATCATTGATTGTTACTGGTTGTTTATATGGTTGTCTTTCCTTATATTGGCATTCTATTTTGAAAGAGGACTTTTAGCTATTCATACTAGTACTATTCGACAGTACTAACGTCCCTTTTGCTGGGGGCGCTACATCTTTAAATAGATGTAGGTGGTTTCTGTCACGACCCCGGTTCGCCCTCCGTGAACCATCGTGACGGCACCTAGTCTCTATAACTAGGTAAGCCTAACAATGCGGAATATAAACAATAATTGCAGAAGAAATAACTAAAACCGGAATAATAAAGATAAGCAGTGTTTAAGGTGCCGCTCGGCACATACAATAACAACTCTCGAAGCTAACAAAATTCCCAAAATCCGGAATCTCAGAAATCACAAGCTATGAGATACATAAGAAGCTCTAACTCCGGAAATATCTAAACAAGGGATAATACTGAAGGGACTATACTTATTACAGAAGATAGAAAGGGACTCCTCGGTCTGCGGACATAGCAGGTATACCTCGAAGTCTCTACAAAACGCCTCCTCCCAAGGATAATAGAACTGAGTGGAAAATACCTGGATCTGTACAACAAAAATGTGCAGAAGAGTAGCATGAGCACACCACGGCGGTGCCCAGTAAGTACCAAGACTAACCTCGGTGGAGTAGTGACGAGGAACAGTCGAGACACCTACCGGTCTAATAAACAGTGCAATGATAGGAACAACGGAACATGATATATATTTATATAAAGACTGTACAAAGTGACCAACAATGCTACAATCACAATAAGGGAAAAGAACAACAAGTAACAACGAAAATATTAAAAATGATGACACATAAGAACGGCAAAAAAAAACTCATCCCAAATCCTACAGCCACAATACAGAAAAGGGAGAACAAAAAAATCACTCAGCTCTTACGATGGTGTTCACATCAGGTCTTATCCAACAGTTACCACGAATTTACCGAATCTCGGACAATTACAACTCACGAGTCCCAGTACTTGAAATCTAACCACTGGCATCCCGTGCCCTCATCGGCCTCACGGTCACCCTGACAACTCACCTCACAACTTCCACGAGACAAAGTTCATATAGGTAAACGTACCATAATTACAACATTTGAACAAACAGAAATGCCCTCAGGCCATCACAAATACTCACAATCAACCCCTGACATAGCCCACCTTGTTCCGCCACGTGTGCAAATAATAACATAATAAGTGCCCCGCCTTGTTTCGCCACACGTGCATCATAATGTTCCCACCTTATTTCACCACATGCGCAACCCACATATAAGCATATCTACATATCCCGCCTTGTTACGCCGCATGTGCAATATATCAATAGTAGCAATAGCACGGCAAAAACCTCGTGCGACCCCACAACAACAACTGCACGGCAGAAACCTCGTGCATCACAATATCAATAACCGCACGGCAGAAACCTCGTGCATCAACACCCCGAGCACAACATCAACAATAACAATATATATACAAGAACACAACAAGTGAATCAACTCAACAAGGGAGAAAATAATATGAAGCAACGACCCCATAGCATGTAGTTCAACAATAAGGGAGTTAACAAGAGTCAAGTAAATTTCAAATAAGGAAATATCAACTAAACATAGAATATTTACTCTTCTTTCAAAAGGTTGGGCAGGTTACGAAGGATATACAATACTTTCAATTAATAATTACATGGGTGATAATAATGATTTCCAATAAAACAAGCAGTTATGAAAGTTAACGCGACAATAGAGGAAAGATCTCCAGTTAAGCAAATGTAAGAGTCAATTAGGCAATAAGAATGAACCATAAAGCAGTTTATTCCAAGTAAAACATGTATAGGTAAAACTAGTAATAGGGAATTCAATCATATCGAGAATAACTTTATACTCAGTGAATATAAGGACCTAAGAATCCTAAAAGGCCAAGTTTCCACAAATAAGTCCGAGCACGCACTCGTCACCTCGCGTACTCGGATTACAATCAACAGAGAAGACTCAAATCCTAAGGGGAAGTCCCCCACACAAGGTTAAGCAAGATACTTACCTCGAACCGGCTCAAATCAACTAGAAACCACGTTCTTGCCATGAGAATCCGACTCCAAATGGCTCAAATCTATTCGATTCAATTACATATCGTAAATAACATCTCAAGCAACTGATTCTACGATTTAATTCAAAGCTAAGACGCGAAGTTAGGTAAAATGACCAAAATGCCCCTCAGGCCAACATCTCGGAATCGGGTGAAATTAACATTTTCAGAACCCTCGTACTCTCACGAGTCTAACCATATAAAAATCTCCCAAATCGGATGTCAAAAACCCACTCAAAACTCAATAATTTGGTCTATAAAGTTTCATCAATTTTTCATTCAAAATCCGAAATTAAAGGAGGAATTCACGCTTAGATTAGTGGGTTACAACCAAAAAGGAGTTTAGAATCGTTACCCGATCGATGCCCCTGAAAATCCCTCAAAATCTTGCTCACAACCGAGCTCCCAAGCTTGAGTTTTGGTAAAAATGGCTAAATCCTCGTTTTTAAAATGTTATATCTGCCTAGGAATTTAATGCATCGCGAACGCGGAGGAAGTCTCGCGTTCGCGAAGAAGAAAAATGAAGGCTTCTCAATTATGCTTCGCGAACGCGGAAGCTTTATCGCGAACGCAGAAGAGAAATTATTGTCGCCCAGAAATTGCTCTTCGCGAACGCGAAGTAGGAGACGCGAACGCGAAGGGCGAACACTGCAAAGCTACGCGAACGCGACTGAAGGCATGCGAACGCGAAGGGTAAAAAGGTAAATCTTCGAACACAGGGGCATTAACGCGAACACGAAGAAGGATAGGTCTGCAACAGACCTGAAGCAAAAATCTGCAATTTTTAACAACTTAAAATGCTCCGTTGAGCATCCGAAACACACCCGAGGCCCCCAGGACCTCAACCAAACCTACGGACATATCCCATAACATCATTCAAACATGTACCAATCCTTAAACCACCTAAAACAACGTCGGAAACTCGAATTAATCAAGGATTTAAGCCTAAGAACTTCAAATTCCCTCAAAATACGCTTTCGATCAAAAACCTAACCAAAACACGTCCGAATTACCTGAAATTTTTCACACACATCCCAAATGACATGACGGAGCTAGTGCAACTTTCAGAATTCTATTCCGACCCTCGGATGAAAATCTCACTATCGAACCGGAAACTTCAAAATTCGACCCTTCGGCATTTCAAGCCTAAATTTGCTATGGACCTCCAAAACACAATCCGACCACGCTCCTAACCCCTAAATCACCTAACGAAGCTAACGGAACCATTAGATTTCCATTCCGAGGCCGTCTTCACATTGTTCCGACTACGGTCAATCTTCCAATACTTAAGCTCTCATTTAGGGACCAAGTGTCCCAAAACTCTCTGAAACTCAAAACCCAACATCCCGGCAAATCAAAATAGCATAAATGAACTTGGGGATGCAGTTAATAGGGGATCGGGGCATAAATTCCAAAAACGACCGGTCGGGTCATTACAGTTTCATAGCAGACAGTGTTGGTCGCAGCTAGTGGCACATCCTCTTTTCAGCCAACTTGGTGAGCCCCACTTCATTTTGGGGTCCTGTATCATTTGTTCATCATGTACTTGTATTTTGAGGTATAGCCGGAGCCTTGTTTCCGGCATTTCTATACTACTCTTCAGTTGTATTTAGAGGCTCCGTAGATAGAATGTGGGTGGTGTTTGATAATGGGGAATTGAATTAGAATTATTGATATTTGGCAAAGATGTATAAAACTTGTAATATTTTGAAAATTATGAACGAAGTTGCAAATGGAAATGAAATGGAAGTCGTTAATGATATATTTATAGAATTTGATTAATGGTGTACATTTCCTCTTTATTCAAAGACGAATTTGGGTAGAATGAAATCAACCAGGCTTGCTCAGTCGGGTTTACTCGGTTGAGCGCCGGTCGCGCTCCTCGATTTTGGGGCGTGAGAAATTGTTAGTTTAATTACTTGATGACTATAAGTGAAAGTTTATATAGACCTTGTTAGATCGAATCTCAATTCCGTGACTTATTTGGCAGGATAACCGATTGATGGTAGATATCATGTTTAAGTTAATTTCTGACCCATGTATAGTGAATACGCGAGTTGTAAGTCGATATGTTTCTTCTCTTCCGAGGGATCGGGCCGAACGTCTTGGCAGTACATGTATATATGAGATACATCCGTGGATCGGGCCGTACGACCTCGGCAGTGTATGTACACAACTATATGGATCCAGCTGAATGACCTCGACATAATTCAAGCGTAAAATTCCCAGGAGTCTAAATACCCACGAGATTACCCTTTTGATTGAACTTGGAAATTTCATGATATTGTCTTTATGACTCGAGGTCGGATATTTAATTGATGGTTCTTATTTGTTGAGATCGCATGTGGCACTTGGGGATTGTTAAACTGATGATATTTCGTTAACGGATTTTGTTACCTACTGTTTCTTATTCTATTGATCATGTTGTATTTCATGCCTGCTTATAATTCCTGCATTTTATTTATTGAACCACCAGTAAGTGTCGATGTCGACCCCTCGTCACTACTTCTCTAGGGTTAGGCTAGATACTCACTGGGTACGTCGCATTGATTTACGTGCTCATGCTACACTTCTGCACTAAATGTGCAGGATCTAACAGGTTTATTTGATGGTCATCTTGGCGCATAGGCGCAGCTGCTAAGGGGACTTTATGGTGAGTTGTATTCCATGCTACGTATCGCAGTCCATAGAGTCTCCATCACACTTTTTTACTTTATCATGTCTAATTCACATTTTATACAGATGTTGTATTATTTTTCTCCTTAGTAAAGGCCCATGCACTTGTGACACCGGATTTTAAATATTTTAGTCGAAGTTAATAGTTTTACTTTAATGTCGTCACCTTTTATTTTATGTCTTACTAATATTGTACGTACTTATGATTACAAATGCATTAAATTTCATTACATTATATATTTTATGATTTTAAAAAGTAATAAAATAAATAATTATTTAGATGGTTCATCGTTGGCTTGCCTAACGGCGACGTTGGGCATCATCACGAGCTATATTAGAAATTGGGCTGTGACATTATATGTCCACCAAGTAATGCATAATTAGATGAAAATTTTCACTATTTGAACATCCAATAGTTTAGGTGAGAAATCTAACAAATATATGCTTTATAGTTATTAATTTATTATCAGTGAGCATCATACATATCAATAGAATCTTGATAATAAAAGTAAAAAGGTAAAAATGATGCAAAAAATGGAAAAATAGTAAAGGAACATATTTCATAAATCTAAGAAAGTATCAAACAACTAACTATAAGTAGCTAATCTTTTAGTTGGAGTTACCTATTGCGCAAAAAATAAAAGATCTAACTTAACATGGTAATCAAACTAATTTTCTAGCCCAAAATATAAATAATAGAGATGTTAATGTGATTGAAATTTAAATATAACTCTAGTTCCTTTAAAATTGGGAATAACCATATTATAGTATTTTGGACTATTGTAAATCTCTAAAAGAAAATCACATTATATGCAATTCATTAATAAAGTGGAATAAAAAACAGAGTAAAAGGAATATTACCGCCTATAAATAAAGTGACTTTCTCCTCAGAGTTTCTCAAGCGCTAATACTATCAAGCTACCTTCTTTTTCCTTTCTTTAACGCTTTTTCAATGGCAAAAAATAAGAGTCTGAGCCGGCAAAAGGCAGAAATAAAGGCGCTAGAATCTATGGTGGAACACTTAACAGCTTTCGCAAAAACCAAGGCAGTCATTTTCAAAAGAGCACATGAACTTTCTATTACGACGGGGGCCGAAGTTGGTCTTCTTATCTTCTCCCCAAGTGGAAAACCATATACTTATGGATCCCCTCATAATTTTAATGCTATAGCTGATAGGTTTCTAAAACAGAAACTATATGATAGTGAAAATCATTATTCTGATGTAGTTGAATCTAATTCCAATAAGGAATTTGAAAGGTTGATGATACAGAAGGAAAAACTGGAGAAACTTTTGGATATCATTCAAGAAATCCAGAATCGTAGCACAACGGGCAATTCTATTGCTCTTCATCCATCTTCATCTGAAGAACATTGTGTGATGAATGATTTGACTGTTGTTGGTGACCTTGACGACGAGGAAACCTCTGCAGCTGATTAATTTGGAATTAATTGGAGGCCATTATCAATTGTCATCAGAGAAGACTTTATCTAGTTTTGTTTGAGTTTGTCATTTGCTTTATTTGGGATTTTCAGTGATGTCTGTTTGTGCGAGTCTTTTTGTCAGTCCATTATTATCCTTTGATATTTAGTCGTCGAATAGTTTGTCGTCGTGTCTTTAGTCATCTATTTCTTCATGGTCTTAAACTATGGATAGAAGGTCTTATGTTGTTTCAGTGTTTTATTTGTTTTTCCTTATGAGGATATTATAATAAAATAAACTCTTCTATGTTACTGATTCTGACCGGTAAGACGCAGAAAGAATGTGTGATTTTACTTAGTAGTAGATGGAATTGCTCTTCTGAACAATTGAGCGACTTCTCTGCAATCTCTATGAATTGGCAAATTTATTATGGATAACACGTTTTTCGAATGTAATGACCAAGGACGATGGTCGTCTACTATATATGGGATTGGTAGAATCCATTAGTTTTGGCTTAAATTATATGTTTTACAACAACAACAACAACAGCGACCTAGTATAGTCCCACAAGTGGGGTCTGGGGGTAGTGTGTACGCAGACCTTACCTCTACCCCGATGGGGTAGAGAGGCTGTTTCCAATAGACCCTCGGCTCAAGAAGACCAAAAGACAAAAAGAGAAAATATATCAGTACCATCATAGAAATAATAACACAACATAAGAACCAGTGAATAGATGAAAGGCAGAAATAATGACCAGTAAATAATGCACGGCACTATGAAAACGGAAGAGTAGTGTAAACATAGCTCTGACCACTAGCAGCCTAAGACTAAATCCTATCAGCCTAACCTCACATTGGAAGACTAAATATGCTCAACTACCTCCTAACTAACAACCTTAATGCTCGACCTCTACAGCTTCCTATCGAGTGCCATGTCCTCGGAGATCTGTAGTTTCGCCATTTTCCGCCTGATCACCTCTCCCCAATACTTCTTAGGCCGCCCTTTACCTCTCCTAGTATCCACCAACAACACCGTTCGCACCTCCTTACTGGGGCATCCAAGCTCCTCCTCTGAACATGCCCAAACCATCTGAGTCTCGCTTCCCGCATCTTGTCATCAATAGGAGCCACGCCCACCTTCTCCTGAATATCTTCATTCCTAATCTTATCCATCCTAGTGTGCCCGCACATCCACCTCAGCATCCTCATTTCTGCTACTTTCATCTTTTAGGTATGTGAGTTCTTAACTGGCCAACACTCAGCCCCGTACAACATGTCTTGCCTAACCACCGCTCTATAAAACATACCTTTGAGTAGCAGAGGCACTTTATTGTCACACAGGACTCCAGATGCTAACCTCCATTTCGTCCACACACCCCTATACGGTGTGTGACATCCTCGTAGATCTCCCCATCCCCATGGATAACTGACCCAAGGTACTTGAAACTACCTCTATTGGAAATGACCTGCGATCCAAGCCTCACGTTCATGCCCTCTTCCCTCGGCTTGGCACTGAACTTACACTCAAGGTATTCTGTCTTCGTCCTGCTCAACTTGAAATCCTTTGACTTTAGGGCCTGTCTCCAAACCTCCAGCCTCTCGTTAATGCCACTCCGTATCTCGTCAATCAGAACAATGTCATCATCGAATAACATACACCATGGCACCTCTCCTTGAACATGGTGTGTCAATGCATCCATCACCAGAGCAAACAGGAATGGGCTGAGCGCAGATCCTTGGTGTAACCTCATAACAACCAGAAAATGCTCGGAGTCACCTCCCACTGTCCTAACCCGAGTCTTAGCTCCATCATACATTTCCTTAATCGCCCTAATGTAAGCAACCGGAACACCTTTAGCCTCTAGGCATCTCTAAAGAACCACTTTAGGAACCTTGTCATATGCTTTCTCCAGATCAATAAACACTACGTGCAGATCCTTCTTCCTATCCCTTTACTGTTCCACCAACCTCCTAATAAGGTGGATATCTTTCGTAGTAGAACGGCCCGCATGAACATGAACTGGTAGTCTGATACCGACACCGTCCTCCTCACCCTCGCTTCTACTACCCTCTCCCACACTTTCATGGTATGACTCAATAGTTTGATACCCCTATAATTGTTGTAACACTGGATGTCACCTTTGTTCTTGTACAACGGAACCACCGTACTCCACCTCCACTCATCCGGCATCCTCTTCGTCCTGAAAATAACATTAAACAACCCTGTCAGCCACTCCAGACCTGCTCTACCCACACACCTCTAAAATTCTACCGAAATCTCGTTAGGCCCGGTAGCTCCGCCCCTGCTCATTTTTTGCATAGCTCCCACGACCTCCCTAACCTTGATGCACCTACAGTACCCAAAATCGTGGTGGCTTTCAGAACGCCCCAACTCGCCTAGCAAAATATCCTCGTCCCCTTCTTTATTCAGAAGTTTATGAAAGTAAGTCTGCTATCTTCGCTTAATCTGGGCCTCTCCCATCAATACTCTACCGTCCTCATCTTTGATGCACCTCACTTGATCCAGATCTTGCGCCTTCCTCTCCCTCGCCTAACCAGCCGGAATTATTTCTTCTCCCTGCCTTTGGCCCCTAGATCCTCGTACAGACGACTAAAAGCCGCAGTCTTAGCCTCCGTGACCGCTATTTTTGCCTCCTTCCTAGCTACTTTATACCTCTCCCTGTTCGCACTCCTCTCAACCTCGCATGTGCTCCCTACTAACTTCAGGTACACCACCTTCTTCGCTTCTACTTTACCTTGGACCGCTTCATTCCACCATCAGTCGCCTTTGTGCCCGCCAGCGAAACCCTTAGAGACTCCCAACATCTCTCTCGCTTCCTCCCGTATATAATCCGTCGTGGTCTACCACATAACATTCGCGTCCCCACTGCTCTTCCAAGCTCCCACGGCTTTAGCCTCCCTTCCAACTCCTGAGCTTTATCCTTTTTCAAGGCTCCCCACCTGATCCTCCGTCGACCGTATGCTGCGTCGCGAGGGTCTCACCCGGGATAACCTTGTGATCCTTACACAACCCTCTGTCACACCTCCTAAGGAGCATATAGTCAATCTAAGTCTTTTCTACCGTGCTCTGAAAAGTAACCAAATGTTCCTCTCTCTTTGGAAACTAGAGTTAGCAATCACCAGCTCAAATGCCCTAGCGAAATCCAACAGCGAAGTTCCTCCTACGTTCATATCCCCAAAACCAAAGCCACCATGCACCTCGCCATAACGGCCTGCAGTCGACCCAATATGACCATTAAAATCCCCTACTAGAAATAACCTCTCAGCAGGTGGAATACTACGCACAATATCATCTAACCCCTTCGAGAAGCGCCTCTTGACCTCCTCATCCAAGCGTGCTTGCGGTGCATACGCACTAACAACATTTAGGGTGCACTCTCCAACCACCAACTTAATAGACATTAACCTATCATTCACCCGCCTAACCTCTACCACAGACTCTCTAAGTTCCCTATCAACCAAAATGCCTACACCATTCTTACCCTTCAGGACTCCAGAGTACCATAGCTTATACTCGTCTGCATTCCTCGCCCTCGATCCAACCCACCGAGTCTCTTGGACACACGCTATATTTTTGTTAAAAAAAATTCACTTAACATGTATAAATAATTTATCCTGAGCCAAGTAAGCTGCCTTTTCTATGAACGAAAATTCATAAACTTAACATCTTATCTCCGTCTCCGATAATGATGTCAAGATCCGAAATCCCAACTGCGGAACTGTGAGGGTGCCTAACGTCCACTTGCTAGTCAAGCCAACATTAGTTCATAGCTATTCATTTTAAAACTAATTTGAAATTAGTTTAATGAGTAATAAAGCTGTAAAATTTCAAAATAAATATAATAACTCCAAACGCTGATTAGTCAAATGCCGAAATCTAGTGTCACCAGTATATGAGCATACTAGAAGTGATACGACCAATGTTTGAATGAAAATACAATTATTTGAAACAAAATAAATAATAAAACTAGACAAGGAAGGGGACTACAGGGACTGCGATCACCATGCAGCTCTACCTCAAGTCTCCAGATGCAGATATTCGTTGCAGTGTGTAACCCTATCCCACACAATAATACACATATCCGTTATGGCGTGCAATCCGATCCCAAACAAATTAAATTAAACGAATAAACTACAACCAACTATGGCATATCTCAAGATAAAACTCAATAAGGGAATTACATAATTAAGGACATAAAGCGAAAAAAATCAGAGCTATCTCACAACACAAAAATTCATAAAGCAAGTAAATACAATCAATAAATAAAGGCACAGATACATGAAAACAATTAGCAATTAAGGCATGCAACGGATAAAGGCATGAATTTAACAAGTAAGGGTAAGTAACAATTAAAGCATTTAACAACTAATAACAGCATGAAATAATTGAAATAAATAAATAAATATTCCTACCCGCATGCTTTACCAATGACTACGTATATACACTCGTCAATTTGCATATACGCCGTCCCAACACACAAATAGAGTAGCATTTAAACTAATCAAGTCCTAATTCCTTCAAGTCAAGGTTAACCACGATACTTACCACTTCCTGCAACCAAATCAATAATCAACCACGACATTTCCTTTTAAATTAGCCTCCAAACCAACCAAATCTAGCAAAATATAGTATAAATAAGTCAAAATAAACTTTTGAAACTACCCACAGATGAAAAAGATTCAATCTTTAATGAAATCCAAAAAAGTCAACAAAATCCCTAGCCCCGCTTGGTCAAAACCTGAGATACAGACCAAAATCCGATTACTGATTCACTGCCGAGCCCGGTTATGTGATTTGTTTAGAAATCTGACCTCAATTTGAGGTCTAAATCTCAATTTAATAATATCCCTAATTTCTACCCAAAACACCTAATTTCTACCATGAAATTCATAGATTAAGGTTAAAAATCAGTGAGTGATTATGGAAATACATCAAAACTAGTTAAAATTTACTAACTAATGAAATTGGGATGAAAATCTCCTCAAAATAACTAGGCGTCAGGTGTTCTTTCGTTCGCGAAGAACCTACCGCGTTCGCAAAGAGAAATGGCCTATTGGCCTTCGCGTTCGCGAAGTCCGTATCGCGTTCATGAAGGCATGCTCACCCAAGCCTCTGTGTTCGCGACCTACTGGTTGCGTTCACGATGAAGGATTCCCTGTCTTCTCCCTAGCCAACCAAAGCTACATGTTCGAGTGAGGCCATTCACGTTCGCGAAGGGCAATCCCCAGGCCCTTGCGTTCGTGATCTACCTCTTGCATTTGTGTAGTGTACCAGCCCCAGTCCAAAATTTTCCTCTTCGCAATCGCGAAACACTATGCACCAGAAGAAAAACCAGCAGTTCTCTATGTCCAAAACTGACCTTAAACGAATCCAAAACTTACTCCGAGCCCCTCGGGCTCCAAATGAACATGCACAAAAGTGTGATAGCATCATATAAACTTTCTCGCTACCTCAATTAATCAAAATAACATCAAATAATATGAATCTATCACTAAAAGTCAAGATTTCAATTTGAAAACTCATTTTTTACAATTTTTCACAAAATGCGCCGAAACGCGCCCGAGTCACCCTGGACCCTAACCTAACCTGCGTACAAGTCCAAAAATATTATATGAACCTGTCTGAATCGCCAAAACATCGATCCGAGGTCGTTTACTAAGAACGTAGACCGTGGTTAACTGAAAGTTGTTTTTAAAGTCAAAAATCACATTTTCTTTGAAATTTCACGTAATAACTTTTCAAAAACAACACCCACCACGCACGCAAGTCATGTAACATCTAATGAATCTACGAGAGGTCCAACACGGAGAAAAGGGCTAGTACTCAAAATGACCTATTGGGTCGTTACAAATAACCTATACGCATTTGATGTTTCTTAAAAGGCAATTGACTTTGTGTGAACTACTGGCCAGTTGCTATAGTAAACGCCTTACAAAATTGATGTATTTGGGCGCACAAACTGTCACAACCCAAATACGTAACACGTTGTGATGGCACCTATCGTGGTACTAGGCAAGCTGTCATTTTCAAAACAATCTCAACATTTAACATAAATGAGTTAAGACATTTAAAAATAACCGGAGTTTACATAACAACGGGGTAAATTCGAAATATATGTGCGGAATAATAGCCTGACCTCGGGGTTTCACTAAGTCATGAGCATCTACAACCAGTCTAGAACCAGAGTTTACAATAGTCTGTGCCAAATGCCAAAACAGAAAAGAAAAGATAACAAGAAAGGAGAGACAAGGACTGCAGACTCCGGCAACTACCTCGTAAGTCTCTGATAGTCAACCACGCACGAGATCAACACCCTTTGCGACCTTTCTCACCTGGATCTGCACATGAAGTACAGAGTATAGCATCAGTACAACCAACTCAGTAAGTAACAGAATAGATAAGGAACTTAGAAGCAGTGACGAGCTATGCAATTACAGTTCATTTCAGAAAATTTCAGTAAAGAATAGACATGCTTTCAAATCTGGCAGTTTAAGTCAAAACAGTTCGAGCTCAGGTAAATCAGATATAAAATCTTCCAGAAATTTGCACAACAATGACAGATTTCTACTAAGTGCAACAACAAATGAAAGCAAGTACAGCCTCTCAAGGGAACAGTCGCTCAACTCATATCCACAGTTCAAACACCCGGCTCTCAGCCATCAATACTCATACTCAATAGGTACCACGCTCACTCGGGGTGTACTGAGTCCGGAGGGGCTCCTTCATCCCAAGCGCTATATTCGCTATGGCGTGCAGCCCGATCCAATATATAAATATCCATAAGGCTCATTGCGGCGTGCAACCCGATCGAATATAAATAAATAGCCCTAAGGCTCGTCGCGGCGTGCAACCCGATCCAATAAACATATATATAGCCTTGAGGCTTGTTGCGGTGTGCAACCCGATCCATATACAGTCACATAACTCACAGCTCGACACTCAGACCCTATCTCAGCCACCAACCTCTCGAGTCCCTCGGGCTCTCAGAAATCATATAAATCAGCCCGAATAGAGATAATAACATTTATCATCAATAAACAAGAAGAGACGGAGGTATGATATGCATGTAATATCATGACTGAGAACAAAACAGCAAATAACAGTTAATTCAGCAAGTACAGGACCTCAACGGGTCCCAATAGTGATATCATAAGGCCTAAACAAGATTTCTAACATGAATTACAGTCAAATTTCCATAAAACAGAGAGAACCGACTTTACAGTCTCACGGGACGGACCAAGTCACATTCCCTTCAGTGCACGCCCACGCGCCCATCACCTAGTATGTGCATCACCTCCAAAATAGTCCCACAACACAATATCCAGGGGTTCATACCCTCAGGACTAGATTTATAACTGTTACTTACTTCAATCCGAGCTAAACTCTACTCCAAAATGCCCTTGTCTCGCGAGTTGGCCTCCGACTGTCACGAATCTAGCCACAAACAGTACAATACAATTAATATAGGCTAAAGGGATAAATTCCACAAGATAACTGCTAAATTAGAGCCAAAATCTGAAATCGGCTCCAACCCGGCCCCCGTGCCAACGTCTCAAAATCCATCAAAAGGCACAAAACCCGAAAGACCATTCACTTACAAGACTAACCATACTTAATTCATTAGAATCCGACACCATTTGGTCATCCAAATCCCCAAAATTCACTCTCTAATTCTTAAGCCCTAACTCCCAAATTTTACTTCAAAATCTCACTAATTAGGAGTAAAATCAGTGGGGAAACACCATATTTGAAGATAAATAGGCACAAGGAACTTACCTTTGTGATTACATAGAAATCCCTCTCAAAATCGCAAAGATCCGAGCTAAAAAATGATGAAAATGGTGAAAAATCTCGAAGTCTTCTATTTATAGGTTCTGCTGAGGCTTTTCGCACCTGCGGCTCAATATGCGCACCTGCAGAGCTGCTTTTGCGCAAAAATATCCGCATCTGCGGAAAAATCACTTAAGTGCCCATATCCGCATTTGCGCTTCTTATCCGCTTCTGCAACCTCGCAGGTGCGGAAAAGACCTTGCACCTGCAACCTCTGCCAATCCTCATCTCTTTCCCTTATGTGATCAAGTACCAGCTTCTGCGGGCTCGTAGATGCGCACACCTATTCGCACCTACGATTTTCTCCAAGCCAACTCACCTCCGCTTCAGCGCCAAACCCACCGCACCTGCAGCGTCGCACCTGCGGCAATCTCTTCGTAGGTGCTAGTATACCAAAAACATGCCAACTTCAGCAAGTATTCAAACTCCAAACTTGATCCGTTAACTACCCGAAATCAACCTGAGGTCCTAATGACCACAACCAAAGGTACCAACAAGTCTTATAACCTGATACAAACTTAGTCGAACCCGCAAACCACCTCAAACAACATCAAAAGCACGGATTCAAGCCTAATGAACTTTTAAACTTCCAATTACCACAAACGACGCCGAAACCTATCAAACCACATCAGATTAACCTAAAATTTTGCACACAAGTCATACATGACACCACGAACCTACTCTAATTCCCGAAAATCAAATCCGACCACGATATTCAAATTTCCACTGCCAGCCAAATTCGCCAAAATTCCAACTTTCCCCAATTCCAGCCTAATTCTACTACGGACCTCCAAATCACATTCCAGACCCGCACCTAAGTCCCAAATCACATTTCGGACCCACACCTAAGTCCAAAATCACCTAACGGAACCATCAAAATTCAACTCCGAGGTCGTTTACACATGAGTTGACATCCAGTCGACTTTTCCAACTTAAACTTCCAATTAAGAGACTAAGTGTCTCAATTCACTCCGAAATCACTTCAGACCTAAACCAACTAACCCGGTAAGTCATAATACAGCTGTAGAACACAATAGAAGCAGGAAAATGGGGGAACACGGCTAGATCTCAAAACGACCGGCCGGATCGTTACATTCTCCCCCTCTTAAACAAAACGTTCGTCCTCAAACGGATTTAGAAACATACCTGGAGTCTCAAATAGGTGTGGATATCTTCTCCGCATCTCCCTCTCGGTCTCCCAAGTAGCCTCCTCCACGGACTGACCTCTCCACTGCACTTTCACTGAAGCAATATCCTTAGACCTAAACTTTCGAACCTGCCACCCCAAAATGGCCAACGGCTCCACATCATAAGTCAAATCACCATCCAACTAGACCGTGCTAAAATCCAAATTATGAGACGGATCGCCGATATACTTTTGAAGCATAGAAACATGAAATACTGGATGCACAGTTGATAAGCTGTGTGGTAAAGCAAGCTCGTAGGCCACCTCCCGAATCCTCCGAAGCATCTCAAATGGCCCAATGCACCGAGGGCTCAACTTTCCCTTCTTCCCAATTCTCATAACACCCTTTATGGGCGAAACCTGCAACAAAACCTTCTCCCCGACCATGTAAGACACATAACGGACCTTCCTGTCAGCATAACTCTTCTGTCTCGACTGCGCCGTGCGAAGCCGCTCCTGAATCAATTTCACCTTATCCAAAGCATCCTGATCCAAGTCTGTACCCAAAAGCCTAGCCTCACCCAACTCAAACCAACCCAGCGGAGATCTACACCGCCTCCCATATAAAGCCTCGTACGGAGCCGTCTGAATGCTCGACTGGTAACGGTTGTTGTAAGAAAACTCCGCGAACGGCAGAAACTGGTCCCATGATCCCCCAAAATCAATGACACAAGCGCGTATCATGTCCTCCAATATCTGGATAGTGCGCTCGGACTGTCCGTCCGTCTGAGGGTAAAATGTTGTGCCCAACTCAACCTCAATGGCCAACTCTCGCTGCACGGCTCTCTAAAACTGCGATGTGAACTGCGTGCCCCTATCTGAAATAATGGAAACTGGCACCAGATGATGTAGAACAATCTCTCTGATGTAATCTTAGCCAATCACTCTGAAGAATAAGTAGTACCAACTGGAATGAAGTGCGCGAACTTGGTCAGCCGATCGTCAATCACCCAAATAGCATCGAACTTCGTCGAAGTCCGTGGGAGCCCAACTACGAAATCCATGGTGATCCGCTCCTACTTCCACTCCGGTATCTCTAACCTCTAAAGCAATCCACCCGGTCTCCGATCCTCATATTTTAGCTACTGACAGTTGAGACATTGAGCTACAAACCCAACTATATCTTTCTTCATCCTCCTCCACCAATAGTGCTTTCTCATATCCTGATACATCTTCACAACACCCAGATATAAGGAATACCGCGAGCTGTGGGTCTCCTCAAGAATCATCTCCTTGTAGCCCATCCACATTGGGCACACATATCCGGCCCTGCATCCTTAATACCCCATCATCACCAATCATCACATCTCTAGCATACCGTGCTGAACCCTGTCCTTGAGAACAAGCAAATGAGGATCATCATACTGGTGCTCTCTGATGCGATCAAACAAGGAAGACCGAGAAACTACACAAGCTAGAACCCGACTGGGCTCCGCAGTATTCAATCTCACGAACCGGTTGGCCAAGGTATGAACATCAAATACAAGAGGTCTCTCACCAACAGATATTAATGCAAGACTACCCATACTCATTGCCTTTCCACTCAAGGCATCGGCCACCACATTGGCCTTTTTCGAATGGTACAAATGGTATTATCATAGTCCTTTAGCAGCTTAACCCATCTCCGCTGCCTTAGATTGAGATTCTTCTGCTTGAACAAGTGATGGAGGCTACGATGATCAATAAATACTTCACAAGACACACCATAGAGATAATGCCTCCAAATCTTCAACGCGTGAACAATGATAACCAACTCCAAATCATGAACGGGGTAGTTCTTCTCATGGGGCTTCAACTGATGCGAAGCATAAGCAATCACTCTACCCTCCTGCATCTAAATACACGCAATACCAATCAACATTAAAATATATGGTATAAGAACCAAAAGCTGATGGTAAAACTAGAACTAGTGTTGTGGTCAAGGCAGTCTTGAGCTTCTGAAAGCTCTCCTCACACTCATCCGACCACCTGAAAGGGGCACCCTTTTGGGTCAATTTGGACAAGGGCGGTGCAGTAGACGAGAAACCCTGAATAAATCGATGATAATAACCAGCCAAAATAAGGAAGCTCTGAATCTCTATAGTTGAGGACGGTCGGGGCCAAATCTGAACCGCCTCTATCTTCTTCGGATCTATCTGAATACCCTCAATGGACACCACGTGTCCCAAGAACTCCACTAAACTGAAAACTTGGAGAACATAGCATAAAGTTTCTCCTCCCTCAATCTTTGCAATTCATCCCTCAACTATTGGGCGGGTTCCTCCTTGCTACGAGAGTATACCAGGATATAATCAATGAACTCAATAATGAACGAATCGAGATAAGGCTGGAACACGCTGTTCATCAAATGCATGAACGCTGCTGGGGCATTTGTCAATCCCAAAGACATCACAAGGAACTCATAATTACCATAACAGGTGCTGAAAGTTGTCTTAAGAATGTCCGAGTCCCTATTGTTCAGTTGGTGATAACCACACATCAGATCAATCTTGGAGAACACCCTCGCTCCCTGAAGCTGGTTAAATAGATTATCAATACAAGGCAAAGGATACTTGTTCTTGATTGTGACTTTGCACAACTGCCTGTAATCAATGCACATTCTCATAGTGCCATCCTTTTTTTTCACAAATAGAATTGGTGCACCCCAAGGTGACACACAAGGCCGAATAAACCCCTTATCCAAGAGTTCCTGTAGCTGCTCCTTCAATTCCTTCTACTGCACAGGTGCCATACAATACGGTGGAATAAAAATGGGATGAGTGCCCGACACCAAATTAATACCAAAGTCAATATTCCTTTCCGAAGGCATGCCTGGTAGGTCTGCAGGAAACACATTCAGTAAATTTTGCACCGCCGGAACAAAGTCAATAGCAGGGGTCTCTGTACTGACATCCCTCATAAAGGACAAATAGGAAAGACAACCCTTCCCAACCATCCGCCGGGCCTTCAAGAAAGAAATCACTCTACTGGGAACATGATCTAGTGAACCTCGCCACTCAATTTGTGGCAACCCGCCATCCCGACGTCACAGTCTTAGCGTGACAGTCAAGAATAGCATGACATGGAGATAGCCAATCCATACCCAATATCACATCAAAATCAACCATACTAAGCAGCAAAAAATCAACTCTACTCTCTAATCCCACAATAGTCATTACACATGATCGGTACATGCAGTCCACAATAATAGTATCGCCCACCGGCGTAGATACACGAACAAATGAAACTAGAGACTCACGGGGCATGTCCAGATAATGAGCAAAATATGACAATACATATGAATAGGTGGAACCAGGGTAAAATAATACATAAGCATCTCGATGACATACTGAGATAATACATGTGATCATTGTATCTGAAGCAATAGCATCCGGTCTGGCAGGGAGTGCATATAAACGGTCCTGACCGCCACCTGATCGGCCTTCCCCTCTAGGGCGACCCTTAGCTGACTGAGCTCCACCCCGAGCTGGCTTAGTGGGTGGTGAGGTAACTGGTGCTTAGGTCGAAGGACCTCCCACTAGGCGGGGACACTGCCTCCTGATATGACCAAACTATCCACACTCGTAGCAACTCCCCGATGCTGGTGGTGGGGACTAAAGGGAGCCCCGAGCACCGGGATAACTGGTAGAAGGACCTGGCATGGATTAGCCCTAACCCGATGGAGCACGGGACGAACTTTGAGCTGGAAGGGCACTGAGAGATTAGCGGCCCTAACGTGAACTCTGAGAACCATGACCAGATAATGCACCAAGGTGGAATGCGCGAGCCTCTGATCATGTCTGTAACGACGACCTCTGCCGTGGTGGAACTGACCTCCAGAAGGAACACCACCAAAACTATTTGAACCATAAGGCCTCTTGGCCCCCTCTCAACCCGCTCCTGGCAGCGGACAAACTCTATCTCCCGGACAATGTCAACAACCTCCTCAAAAGTAGCAGCTGTCACCCTCTCTCTTGTCATAAGAACGTATAGCTGAAATGCGAGGCCGTTAACGAACCTCCTAATCCTCTCCTTATCGGTGGGAACTAGCCAAACTGCATGACGGGCCAACTTAGAAAACCACATCTCGTACTGCGTCACAGTCACATAATCCTAACGTAATGGCTCGAACAGCCTGCGCAGTTCCTCTCCGCGAGACTGTGGCACATACTTCTCCAACCGGCCTACGCCTCTCATAAGCCTTCCACCAAGTGAAGGCAGCTCTAGTGAATTGAAAAGTAGTGAACGAGATCCCACTGGTCTCCAGAACAACTGTTGTACGGAGGATCCTCTAACATCTGTCCAAGAAACCATGGGCATCCTCTCCCTCTGTACCATTGAAAGATGGAGGCTAGAGCCTCCCAAACCACTCCAATCTACGTTGCTCATCATCAGGCATGACAGGAACCGCATAGTCCTAAGCAGCTGCAACTAGCTGGGCTAGTGGTACCCCCGGTGTCTTTCGGAGTCCCTACATCACGTGCTCGGGTATGCGGGCTGCGGGAGTATGAGCACCTCCCCTAGCCTGAGAAGTGGCTGTTGCGGCCGGAACAGAGACCGCCTGAGCAAGACTGGTGCACATGGTCAAAATCTGAGCTAAGACCTCCTGAAGACCTGGAATCTCGATGGGCACAACTGGTGCCTAAGTTGGTCCTGCTGGCGCATCCACAAATGGGGCCTGATCCTGAACTTGGGCAACTAGTGGATCTGCAAGTGCTGCCCTGGCTGCTATGCGGGCTGCACCCTTGCCCCTACCACGGCCTCTACCGCCACCTCGACTTCTCGCGGGTCCGACTTATGGTACATGCAGTTATCCGTCCTGACCTGTATCGCGTGTCCTCACCATATGTGAGAGAATAGAATAACAGAAGTTTAGTTACCAGAATCGACAGGTTCGCATGATAAGAATTCAAGAATGTGAAGTTTCCTAAGGGTTCTGCGGCCTCTCGAAGATAAGTACAAACGTCTCTATACCGATCCGCAAGACTCTTGTTACACCCCATATTTACGTGCGTGAAAGTATGCTATAAATAAATTGATGAAATCTCGGAAATGAGATGTTGCATCCCGCATTTTTGTATGATAAAGTTTCATCGTAAGTTAATCGATATAAGATTGGGAATGAGATTATTTTGAGATTATAAGTATTATGATATGTTAAACAAGGGATAAGTAAATTCTTGAAGGTGAAAGGGTAAGCAAATCGAAGAAAATGAGTTTCGTCGAAAGTTGTCATTTTGGAAAAAAATACGATCCGAGCTATAATACCCGATATTTATGGACTAGTACCATGCAGGGTACCACATGACCATCATAGTAAGGTGTATAATGTGTGTTAAAAGTGAGCAGTATTTTAAGCAATTTGAGATAATTGGTTAATTATTGGATTAGTGGGAAATTACCAAGTTAATTAAGAAATTGGTAATTAATAATGATTTGGATAAGTCTTAAGCTTTATGTGGCAGCCATGCAAAGCCCATATGATGACAATTCATTTCCATGCTAGGTGGCATATTTCGGAGAACGGGTGGCTTACAAGGATTTCTTGTATTAACTAAGAGGAAATTGTATGAATTTGCAAAAAGAGCTTACGGGTAAAGCCTCACATTGCAAGACTTTATGAGACTCCTAATTAATCACAAAGAAACGTGAACTAAATAAACAAAGTGACAAATTTTGGGCAAAAGTTTCATAAAAAGTTACACTGCATAATAGCAATGGGATTTCGCGATTCTAAGGGAGTACGGTGCAACCTTTTCCAAGAATATCATACGAATTTTCCCCTACTCTAGGTGTGTAAGGATAAGCCTTTCCTTCATTTTGGCATGATCTCGTCATTACACGAGTTTGATAATGAGGCATAAAGGAAAATTCATATCCGAAATTTACGTATATATTTCCTAGTATTGTAAGTTACAATATTCCCCTTATCGGGACTTCATATTCAATTGAGTATTTCCTTCTTCCAGTCAAGGGAGTAGAGAGTCTATATATATAGTATTATAGTATTTTTATTACCATCGAGCTATAATCGATGGGCAGGCCCCTATCGGGCAACCTCTAATCAAATGGTAAGTTATATACCGAGCCTGCTGTGGCCGAGCGCCTATGAGCGAGCCCAGTTGGTCGAGATACAAAGCCTATTATGGACGAGCGCCTATGAGCGAGCCTACTATAGCAGAGCAGCTATAAATATTTACCGAGCCTTATAAGGTCGGACATCTATTTTACTTAATATATTGAGAGAGTTGAGTCAGTATCAGCAGGCGAGCATATCTTTAGATTTTCTTTGACTCCCAGTTACTTTCAGTTATTATATTATAGGTTCAGTTTCAGCTTTCAGTATATTGCCATTCATACTCAATACATTATTTCGTACTGACGTCCCTTTTCCGGGGGCACTGTATTTCATTCGTGCAGGATCAGATAGACAGACGGGTAGACGTCCTCATTAAGTGTTGCTTGAGTTCAGCTTGATCGATAAGCTCCATGCCTTTCGGAGTTGCCCGGTCTAGAGCTTTATGTACATCTTGTGTATATATGTATGTACGATATAAGTAGGTCGGGGAGCTGTTCCGGTCACAGTATATCCATCAGTAGAGGCTTGTAGACATATCCTGTCAGTTAGTGCAGTATGTTGGGCTTGTAGGCCTTGTATGTATATTTGGTTGGTTTGTCAGCTGCAATAATTATGACGACCTTGTTTGCCCAGCTTTATATTGATATTTAGTCAGCATTCGCTTGTCTTGCAATGTGGCCCATGGCCAAAGTATGACATCATATGTCTGGAGTCCCTTAGTTGCAAGTTGGTACGCAAGGATAGGTGAGGCACCGGGTGCCGGTCTCGCTCCCAGGTTCGGGACGTGACAAAAGTGGTATCAAAGCAGTTCTGTCCTAGGGAGTCTACAAGTCGTGTCTAGTAGAGTCTTGTTTATGGGTGTGTTGTGCACCACACTTATAAGCAGGAGGCTACAGGGCATTTAGGACTGTCACTCTTTCTTCTTACTCTAGATCGTGTGGTAGAGCTCAGTTGTAAGAAAACAATTTCCTAAACTCGACCTTATTCATAATACGGCGATGCCTACATATAGAAAGATGGCTGGTAAGGGATTGAATGCGGTTGTGAAAGAGTTGAGTCAGAAGAACCCGGTGAGCTTCTAGAAAATGAGCCTTAAGGCAAGAATATCTATCCACATTTATGGTGAAAGACAATGAGATATTTAGAAGGTAAATACAAGTTTCAACAAGTAAAAGAAGCAAGGTGAAAGAGGGTACGAGGTACCCAACTAATGGAGATTATCCTTATTTACCATTTAGGAAGAGAGATATAAGAATTTTGAGTTACCTTCAACAGTAACAGAGGTATGTATAATTGGCCACACCGATCTAAGTTATGCTCTATGGAAGCTAACAAATATGGTTTAAGAGAAGGACATAATATCACGATCCGGCTGAGGTTAGAGTGACCCAAAATGGTGGATGAATTATTTGCGTTAGTTGACATTTCCGAAGGATATTGCAAATCTGCTAATAGATCTCCTTGTGAGAAACCCAGATGGTGCACTCTAAAATAATACAGCTAGACATGAGTACTACAAAGGTAGGAACTGGAAACCTTGAAGGGATAAATATTACCTTAGTGTGGCTCTCGTCCCTAGTAGAGGGAGAATGTTAGGCAGCCTGAAGAGCCAGTAGATGGAGCAAAGGGAGGTAAAAGCGAGAGAATGTCTTGTTAAAGTTTTCAGAATATAGTGATAGATAGAAATATTAGCAGGGAAGTACGAAGGGGGATAATAAAGCATTATGAGTGAGATGTGATACATGTACGACAACGGTAGAGTGTTATAGAATCTATCGTCAAATGAAGAAAGAGACAAGAGGTGATGGGCCTTAGGACAACAAAAGAGTATAGACCATACATTCACATCCTTATTTCGTGGAATATGTTCGCAACTCTAACGTGATTAACAGAAGGAAGAGTTAGACCCTAGAGTAATAGAGATCAATATGGATTGGTGAACAAGATAAACTAAACACGAATTAGGAACTGAGTGATTTGATAATAGTAAGCATCATGAGAATTTCAGATTGTGTTCCGGCAGTAATAGAATGGACAACAGAAGAAGATACATGATGAATTCAGAGAATGGTCATTTAGGAAGACGCTTCCCTAAAGCAAGCAATGTGAGCAAAGTTAAGCTTAAAGGACTGTATGTGTCAGTTACACTAAGGGTCACCATCGTGAGTGAGGAATTTTGTTATCCTTGGTACAGAAGGATTACCGCAAGGAGAGTAAGGGTCATTGATGATGTGAAAGGGCGCCAAAGATGAAGAGGAAAAACATCTATAGGCAGGTCATCGTAGCTCCAAGTCTTAGTACTCCCTAAAGGGGGGGATATGGAATGGTGTGGTATTAAGTCAGAATTAAGTGGATCTAGTAACTATGGAATGATAAAGGAAGAATGCGATAAAAATGAGAAAGTGATGAGCTTGCACTTATCTAATTGTTACAGATATGCGATGGCTCAAGAACATTATGTAAGCACGACGTCAAGAAAAGGAAGTAAGGGTTCCTGCCCGAGATGTTATTGATAGATAAGGAGCCAGTACGTGAGGTAAGTTAAGACAAAGGAAATAACCCAAGAAAGATTACGCGGAATATGGATATGAGAATGGGCCAACGAGTAGTTAGTGGTTCATTCAGGAAGAGCCTAGTTATAACTAGACAACAGGTTACAGACAAATCAGCAGATCATGTAAGATAAATGTAGTAAACCCAACATGGAGAATTCAGCCTCGCAGTAATGTCATTATAATACTTGAGATATATTCAAATAGGAGTCGGGGTAGTTAAATGTACTGTATGAGTGTTACGGGGATAAAAGCAAGTGCCACTGGGAAGACAGTCAAAATATCAGTTCAGAAGCAACCCTACAAGCACAAGGGCATGGAGGTAAGCAACTATGGATGATTATAGGCAAGGAAGGACATCAAAAGGGGTCCGTAATAAGCTCACAGCTTTACAAGAGTCAAGGGTTCTCCCTAAGTACTACAACGAAAGACTAGCTGAGGAAACAGAAGGCTTCAATCTAACCACAATAACCTAAAGAGGAAATGGTCGTGTAACAACAGTCTCACAACAACATTGTAAGCACTTCAAAGGAAAGTGGCACCTACCATGGCTAATGAACATGAAGAAAAATTAAAAGTAATATTCGAGATCATATGAGTTGCACGAAAACTCCGGCATGCGTGGGAACTAAGATAAGATAAGTATGCACGCAACAAGGGGGTAGAACGACCAGGAAAAGTAATAGCTTACGTTAAAGAAAGCTAAAAAGTAATGAAAGGAATTATTCAATCAATGACCCCGAATAAGTTACGTTACGACGTACTTAAGAGTTCGGATAAGCCATGCAGCATATATGTTGACAATCATACAGTCGTAGAAGACTCCGTTATAAGTTAAAAGAACGAATTGAGTCCAGGTCATACACAAAGGATTGAATTGTTAGAAGATTGTATCCTGAATATTCCATAGCATCCATGAAAGGGCTAAAGTAATACCATGAGCCGCAGATCGGAAGATGGCTTAAGCCTACATATAGGCTGATCAGAAGGAAGAGGAAACTAAAGAGTTACATCAACGAAGTAAATCAGGAGTCTGATTATTGGACCTAGAAAAATATAGAAATCGTGATTGAGAATATTGCAGAATTACTCTTAATATCAAAGGTACAAGAGATATAGTACAACAACTATATTCTATAACGACTCTACGATAAAACCAGTTAGAAGAAGTACCAGCCTCATAAAAAGTCAGTATGAAGCTCCCACCAAATTATGAATTCCCTAGAGGTGCAAGTATTATAATAGAGCATATGGAAGGGAGATCATGAAAGAGATAGAAGATACAATGCAAGATTTTAAGGTAAGAAAGGTAAAGGTGAACAACGTACAAGATACTCAAATGCAGAAGGTTGTGAATAGTCCATACTGCGGATAAAAGGCTAGAAGCGCGGAGATTCAGTATCCAGGAATGATAGCAGCATTGTCAGTGGCATACCTTCCAGCCTATGGGTTCTAGGTACCGCTAGCCACGAGAGTAAAGAAGAGTTAGAGATGATGTGGTGTCTCGCTTGATGTTCTAGAATAACATAAGGAAATCAAGGGTGCAAGTAAGTTGAAGGAAGGTTGTGAATAGAATAAATAGATACGTAGAGGTCGCAAGCTAAAGTATAGTAAAGCGATGAGGGTTTATGACAAAAGTAAGGATGAGAAAGGGCGAGTAAGAAGGTGACGAGAATGGATAAGTTCTCGGGATTAAGCCCATGAAAACAAGAGAGCCGATGGGTTCTCTAAGTTATATAAGGCTCAGTATGGCCTGGATAAACTCAAAGGAGTCTGTGACTAGTAGCATTTAGAAGAAATAGGATGCTGACCTGGTAATGAAATGAGGGTGTAATTGTGACAGGTAAAAGATGACGTTTGGTCCTTTGATTGAATAATGATTTGAAGAAACAGTGGAGGAGGAAAAGAGATTTCGCACATGGCACGAGATTAGAATACCCCCATAAGGTGAATCACATCGAGATATTATGAAATACGATTACGGAAATCACTTCAAATATTCCTCGATGCAACGTAAGCCCTAGTAGCAAGGTTTTACGTAAGAACTTTCAAATTATCAGTGATATGTTGTAGATCAATATTAAGGCAAATCATAATGGATGGACAAAAGTCACAAAGTATAAGGTGACATTAGGATGTCATTCTTAAGATGAACAGTCACGAGGGAGCACTAAGGACTTATATATATACATATGGGATAAGCAACAAGAGTAAGCTGGAATTTGGTAGCAGACCTCCCCAATGATAAGTCAATGTAAGAATTATAATATAGTATGTCTTAAAGCTAATGACGCCCATAGGGACAGCTTGACATAATTATGTATATTTTCACAAAGTGAAGCATAGAGATTGGCTAAAAGCTGGAGGAAAGAGAAGAGAAGAGTCGCATAGGTGCACATACAAGGTTAGAGTCGTACAGGCTGCATGATAGAAGGTAGCAACAGTTACGAGATTGGAGGGATTCCGACTACAAGTCGTGGTGTGAGAAAGAGGCCTAAAGGGGGGAATGCCTTGGCCTTTGGGATTCATTCACAGAACAGTAGCCTAGATGGCAAGAGGAGTACTAAAGTATTCGCAAGAGCTATGGATTATGAGAATGATAAGTGCATCAGTAAACATTCGAGGACGAATGTTCCAAAGGGGGGAATGATGTTACACCCCATATTTACGTGCGTGAAAGTATGCCATAAATAAATTGATGAAATCTCGAAAATGAGAGGTTGCATCCCGCATTTTTGTACGTTAAAGTTTTGTCGTAAGTTAATCAACGTAAGCTCGAGAATGAGATTATTTTGAGATTATAAATATTATGCTATGTTAAACAAGGGATAAGTAAATTCTTGAAGGTGAAAGGATAAGCAAATCGAAGATAATGAGTTTCGTCGAAAGTTGTCATTTTGGAAAAAAAAATACGTTCCGAGCTATAATACCTGGTATTTATGGACTAGTACCATACAAGGTACCACATGACCGTGATAGTAAGGTGTATAAAGTGTGTTAAAAGTGAGTAGTATTTTATGTAATTCGAGATAATTGGTTAATTATTGGATTAGTGGGAAATTACCAAGTTAATTAAGAAAGTTGTAACTAATAATGATTTGGATAAGTCTTAAGCTTGATGTGGCAGCCATGCAAAGCCAATATGGTGACAATTCATTTCTATGCTAGGTGGCATGTTTAATAGAACAAGTGGCTTACAAGGATTTCTATGTATTAACTAAGAGGAAGTTTCATAAATTTGTAAAAAGAGCTTACCACTAAAGCTTCACATTCCAAGACTTTCTGAGACTCCTGATTAATCACAAAGAAACGTGAACTAATTAAGCAAAGTGACGGATTTTGGGCAAAAGTTTCATACAAAATTACACTATGTAATAGCAACGGGATTTTGCGATTCTAAGGGAGTACGGTGCAACCTTTTGCAAGAATATCATACGGATTTTTCCCTACTCCAGGTATGTTAAGGCTAAGCCTTTCCTTCATTTTGGCATGATCTCGACATTACACGAGTTTGATAACGAGGCATAAATAAAAATTCATATCCCGGAATGTACGTATATTTTCCTAGTTTTGTAAGTTACAATATTCTCCTTATCCGGACTTCATATTCAATTGAATATTTTCTTCTTCCAGTCAAGGGAGAAGAGAGTCTATATATACGGCATTATAGTATTTTCATTACCATCGAGCTATAATTGATGGGCAGGCCCATATTGGGCATCCTCTGATCAGATGGTAAGTTATATACCGAGCCTGCTGTGGCCGGCGCCTATGAGCGAGCCCAGTTGGTCGAGATACAGAGCCTAGTATGACCGAGTTCCTATGACCGAGCCTACTACGACAGAGCAGTTATAAATATTTACCGAGCCTTATAAGGCCGGACAACTATTTTACTTAATATAGAGAGAGAGTTGAGTCAGTATCAGTAGGTGAGCGTATCTTCAGATTTTCTTTGACTCCCAGTTACTTTCAGTTATTATATTATCAGTTCAGTTTCAGTTTTCAGTGTATTACCTTTCATACTCGGTACATTATTTCGTACTGACATCCTTTTTCTTGGGGCGCTGCATTTCATGCGTGCTGGATCAGACAGACAGATGTGTAGACCTCCTCATTAAGTGTTGCTCGAGTTCAGCTTGATCGGTAAGCTCCATGCCTTTCGGAGTTACCGGGTCTAGAGCTTTATGTACATCTTGTATATATATGTATATATGACATAAGTAGGACGGGGAGCTGTTACGGTCACAGTATATCCATTAGTAGAGGCTTGTAAACATATCCTGTCAGTTAGTGTAGTATGTTGGGCTTGTAGGCCTTGTATGTATATTTGGTTAGTTTGTCAGCTGCAATAATTATGACGACCTTGTTGGCCCAGCTTTATATTGATATTTAGTTAGCATTCACAGTTGTCTTGCAATATGGTCCATGGCCAAAGTATGACATCATATGTCCAGAGTCCCTTAGTCGCAAGTTGGTACGCAAGGATAGGTGAGGCACCGGGTGCCGGTCTTGCTCCCAGGTTCGGGGCGTGACAACTCTACTAAACTTGCTCGTGACTCGTGAGACCTATGTAACCTAGGCTCTGATACCAACTTATCACGACCCAAATACCTAACCCGTCGTGATGGCGCCTATCGAGGTGCTAGGCAAGCTGGCATTTTCAAAATAATCTCAACATTTAAATAAAATAAGTTAAGACATTTGAAAATAATCGATGTTTACATAATAACGGGGTAAACCCAAAATATAATTGCAGAATAATAGCCCGACATCGGGATATCACTAGGTCATGAGCATCAACAAGCAGTCTAGAACCAGAGTTTACAATAGTTTGTGCCAAATGCCACAACGGAAAAGAAAAGATAACAAGAAAGGAGAAACAATGACTGCGAACTCTGGCATCTACCTCGTAAGTCTCTGATAGTCAACCACGCAAGAGATCAACACCCTCTGCGACAGGTCTCAACTGGATCTGCGCATGAAGTGCAGGGTCTAGCGTGAGTACAATAAAAATAGTAAGTAACAAAAACAAATAAGGAATTGAGAAGCAGTGATGAGATTTGCAAATACATTTCATTTCAGTAAAGAATAGACATGCTTTCAAATCTGGCAGTTTAAGTCAAAACAGTTCGAGCTCAAGTAAATCATTTTTAAAATCTTCTAGAAATTTGCACAGCAATGACAAATTTCAACTAAGTGCAACAACAAATGAAAGCAAGTACAACCTCTAAAGGCAATAGTCGCTCAACTCATCTTCACAACTCAAACATTCGGTTCTCAGCCCTCGATACTCACACTCATTAGAGGTGTACAGACTCCGGAGGGGCTCCTTTAGCCTAAGTGCTATATCGCTGCGGCGTGCAGCCCGATCTAATATATAAACAGCCATAAGGCTCGTTGCGGCGTGTAACTTGATCCAATATATATAAATAGCCCTAAGGCTCGTTGCAGCGTTCAACCCGACCGTTTACCCTCACATAGATCACAGCTCGAAACTCAGGCCCTATCTCAGTCACCAACCTCTCTAGTCCCTCGGGCTCTCAGAAATCATATAAATTAGCCCAACACAGATAATAACATTTATCATCCATAAACAAGAAGAGACGGAGGTATGATATGCAAGTAATATCATGACTGAGAACAAAACAACAAATAGCAATTAATTCAACAAGTACACGACCTCAACGGCTCCTAACATTGATATCATACGGCCTAAACCTGATTTCTAACATGAATTGCAGTCAAAATTTCTATAAAATAGAGAGAACACGTAGTTAACAGTACGCTGTTCGACTTTACAGTCTCATGGGACGGACCAAGTCACAATCCCTTCGGTGCACGCCCACTTGCCCGTCATCTAGCATTTGCGTCACCTCCAAAATAGTCCCACAACATAAAATCCGGGGTTTCATACCCTCATGACCAGATAATAGCTGTTACTTACCTCAATCCGGGCGAAACTCTACTAAAAAATGCCCTTGCCACGCGATTCGGCCTCCAAATGTCCCAGATCTAGCCACAAGAAGTACAATACAATTAATACAGGCTAAAGGGATCAATTCCACAGGAAAACTACTAAATTAGAGCCAAATCCAAAATCGGCTCAAACCCGGCCCCCGGGCCCACGTCTCGAAATCTAACAAAGTCAAAAAACCTGAAAGCCTATTCACTCACGAGTCTAACCATACTAAATTCATCAGAATCCGACACCATTTGGTCATCCAAATCCCCAAAATTCTCTCTCCAATTCTCAAGCCCTAACTCCCAAATTTCAGTTCAAAATCTCACTAATTAGGTGTAAAATCAGTGTGGAAACATGATTATTGAGGATAAATAGGAACAAGAACTTACCTCAGTGATTACTTCGAAATCCGACGCAAAATCCCCAAAATCAGAGCTCAAAAATGATGAAAATGGTGAAAAATCTCGAAGTCTTATGTTTATAGGTTCCGCCCAGGCTTTTCGCACCTGCGGCTCAATATCTGCACCTGCGGAGCCGCTTTTGCGCAAAAATATCCGCATCTGCGGAAAAATCACTTAAGTGTCATCTTCGCACCTGCGCTTCTTATCCGCTTCTGCAACCTCGCAGGTGTGGAAAAGGCCTCGCACCTGCGACCACTGCCAATCCTCCTCTCTTACGCTTCTATGGGCAACTACCTGCATCTGCGGGCTCACAGATGTGCACACCTATTCGCACCTGCAGTTTTCCCCCAGCAAACTCACCTCTGCATCTGTGCAAAACCCATCGCACTTGCGGGGTCACACCTGTGCTGATCTCCTCGCAGGTGCGATTACACCAGCAACAAGCCAACTTCAACAAATTTTCAAACTCCAAACTTGATCCGTTAACTACCTGAAATCAACCTGAGGCCGTCGGTACCTCAACCAAAGGTAGCAACAAGTCTTATAACCCGATACGAACTTAGTCAAATCCTAAAACCACCTCAAACAACATCAAAAACACAGATTACACTCGGATTCAAGCGTAAAACGTCTAAACTTCCAATTTCCACAAACGACGCTGAGACCTATCACACTTAAACTTCCAATTAAGAGACTAAGTGTCTCAATTCACTCCGAAATCACTCCGGACCCGAACCAACTAACCCAGTAAGTCATAGTACAGTTGTAGAACACAATAGAAGCAGGAAAATGGGGGAACAGGGCTAAACTCTCGAAACGACCGGCCGTATTGTCACACAAACTTAGCTTGTATGAATTAAAGTCATGTATATTATGATTTGGGTGTCTATTTCAACTGATGAATCATCGTTATTTGTTTAACTTTTGGTTAATGAACCAAACTAAAAAGGAAATTATCTTTATATGTTTAACAAGTTTTCTTGTGGATTAATTTGGCTACATAGGTTGGTCAAATTGGTCCAAACTTTTAGATGAACTAACTAAAATTATGCCCAAATTGACCCCAATAGATAGAGGATTTTTCATAACTAGATAGGTTTGAAAATTACTTGTCATCAGATAATGAAATTTTCTAGTTTCACATGCTAACCACTAAAATAATATCACAAACTACCATTTTTTTGCCTCAGCACTCACTCAATCTGGGAAAATAATATTGTATAGCCGCTCTGAAAGTAATAGCCAAGAAAATATATTTTTTATATTATATATATATATATATATATATATGCAAAAGTTATACAAATTTTATACACTTTTGCAGTTATGGAATATAAATAATTTCAGTGTGGGCTGAGTGATATTTGCCCACTCTCTTTCCCTATTATACATCACTTAGGCCATCTCTAATACTACTCCATTTTTGCCTCCAAACTTTATTTTGGAGTCAAAAATGGAGTAATTTTGCTCCAACCTACGTCCAAATTTGCCTCTATTTTGGAGGGTGAATAGTGTCAATCTAAACTTGGAGTGACACTATTCATCTACTCCATCACTACTCTATAATGACCCGGCTAGTCGTTTTGAGAGTTGTAGCCCCGTTCCCCCATTTTCTGCTTATTTTATGCTTACTAGTTACTATGTGACTTGCCGGGGTAGTTGGTTCCAGTCGGGAGAGGTTTCGGGATGAGATGAGACACTTAGTCTCAAGGTTGGAAGCTTAAATTCAAATGATTGACCAGATGTTGACTTACGTGTAAACCACTCCGGAAAGGAGTTTTGATGGTTTCGTTCCGTTGGATAACTTACGACATAAGAGCATGTCTGGATAGTGATTTGGAGGTCCATAGTCTAATTAGGCTTGAAATGGCAAAATTTAGAAATTAAGAAGTTTGAACGATAGTGGACTTTGTGGTTGCCGGGCTCGGATTGGGGTTTTGGGGTTTGAGTAGGTCCCTTGTGTCGTTTATGACTTGTGTGCAAGATTTGAGGTCAACCGAACGTGATTTGATAGGTTTCGGCATCGAATGTAGAAGTTCGAAGTTCATAAGTTTATTAGGCTTGAATCAATGCGCGATTCGTGGTTTTAGCGTTGTTTGAGGTTATTTGAAGGCTCAACTAAGTTTGTATGATATTTTGGGATTTGTTGGTATGTTTGGTTGAGGTCCCAGAGGCCTAGGGTGCATTTCGGATGGTTAACGAATCAATTTTTGACTTGGTATTATGGCTGAAGTTTTCCGGTGCACTCTTCTGGTTTCCTTATACGCGATCACGTGGGAAGGTCCGTGATCGCGTAGGCTAATTGGAGTTGCTATGGGTTTTTTTCAATGCGATCGTCAGTCATTGTAGGTGATCCTAGGCTGAGGACTCAGTGCATCACGAACGTGTGGGCTAGGCTGCGTTCACAAAGAGGAAGTGAGGCAGTTGGAGTCCACGCGCATTGTGCTATGCGAATGTGTGGGTAATCCGCGATCGCGTAGGCCTAGGAAGCCTATGCTTCGGATTCGCGTGGCTTTATGTGCGGTCGCGTAGAGGTGTTTCTGGGGACAAATAAGCTTTTTCTTCGCGATCGCGAAGATTTCCCGCGATCGCGTAGAAGGGATATCTAGGAAGAAACTTAAATATTTGAAAATGAGGGTTTGCGTTCATATCACAAATTTGATTTTGGGAGCTCGGTTGGAGGCGATGCTTGGAGAGATTTTCAAGGGAGTGATTGGGGTAAGTGATTCTTACTTAGTTTTGGTTAAATTCCATGTTTATGTTTTTGATTTCATCATTTAATTTGTGATTTGCGTTGGGAAATTGGGGAAAAATGGAGGAGAGTTCTTAGGCCAAACTTTGGTAATTAAGAACTTATTGATTTCATGTGGAATTGATTCCTTTAGCTCGTGTTGATTCTATCGAATTGTTTTTGGCCAGATTCCAGGCATTCAAAGGCTGTTTCGCGAGGCAAGGGCGTGTTGGGGTAGAGATTTGCACGGTTTGAGGTAAGTAACACTTCTAAACTTGGTTCTGAGGGTATGAAACCCCGAATTTCGTGCGATGTGATTTATGTTGAGGTGACGGGCATGCTAGGTGACGGGAGTGTGGGCGTGCACCACATAAATTGTGATTTAGCCAATTCCCTGGAACTGCATAGCTATTTTATCCAAACATTGTTGTTGTACTCTATGTGTTAGAGCACTTGAGCTGTGATTCATGCCAGAAATCATGTTTAGGCTATATACTGATACTATTGGGACCCAAAGTGGTCGTTCCTTGCTGTTAGATTATCTATTGAATTGTAGTTGCGTACTCAGTCAGATTCATCATTACATGTCATATCTTAGTCTATGGTATCATATATTGTCACATCTCGTATCATTGATTAGGGCTGCTTAGCATGTGTGTTGTGAGCCCGAGAGATTGGAGAGTTTGGTGAATGCGTTGGGGCCTGAGTGTCGTACTGTGAGTGATATCTATATATATGTGGATCGGGTTGCACACTGCAACGAGCCTTATGGTTATATCTATGTGTATCGGTTGCACGCCTCAACGAGTCTTATATATATAATATAGATATATATGTGTATGTGTGAGAGAGAGTGTGTGGATCGGGTTGCACACCGCAACGGGCCTTATGGCTATATGTGGACTGGACTACACGCCGCAGAAAGTATCGTAAAGTTTTGAGTGACTGAGCGTGACGAGCAAGAATTGAGACAGGGAGATTGAGTGCTCTGAGAGTGTGAGTACTTAGTGTCACACCTCCTTTTCCTTACTACATCCCCGGAAGGGATATAATAAAGGGAGTTATTTCCAACTTGAAGTGACAATCAAAACGGGATTATTATTAAAGATTCAGAGTCGCCACTTGGGAGATTTATGGTGTCCCAAGTCACCGGTTTAGAATCCCGAATCGAGGAAAAGAATGACTCTGTTTAACAGTCCGCGAACCAGAAATCCGAGTAAGGAATTCTGTTAACCCGGGAGAAGGTGTTAGGCACTCACGAGTTCCGTGGTTCTAGCACGGTCGCTCAACTATTGTATTTGATTTTATTTGATTTTAAAACATGTTCTAACCTACGTGCCTTTTATTAATAAACCGCTTTTATTTTTACTTTTAATGAAAATTGCAACGTTGTGAAAATGCGTCTCGAACCACGTCGCACCAGTGCACCCGTGATTGTTAACACATTTCGACTTCATTGAGATTTGGATTTAGGTCACATGAATGTGCACCCGAGTTTAGGAAAGTAATATTATTAAAAATACGCGCCTAAAGCAACTACGCGTTTGCACTTTGCGAGGGCCATGGAATTTCCTAAATGGCACGCCTCGAATTCTAAGGATCAATAAAGGATTAACTAAAACGAGGGCCATGAATTATTCAATTGGTTGATATGGCACATCTCCAATCTATTCTAATTAAGGTGTTTCTAAACTAATCCACAAGGCCCATTCATTATGCATTATCTAATCGCGGCTTGCCTCAATATATCAAAAGAACCTAACTGAAAAACTACAGACCTTACTACTTGTTTAAATAAACTTGAACCTACTCACTAAAAGAAAACAACTAATGAAAGGGTCTTTTAACTTGATGTCCAAATGCTGGCTGTCTCCCAGGCTTGTGCCCAACGAGCCCAAAGTCCTATTTACAGAGAACCGTATGCTGGACCCCTGAAGGCCTGGAATAAATGCCATAAGCAGGCCCAGTTCGAAACAATACAGTAACTAAAGCGTGAGAGCTTAGGATCGGGGGCCTTGTGAGCCCAACTATAGGAGTCCGGTTTCCAATATTGGGCCTGGGGTCCAAGTGAACCCAATTCCAATAAGAGATGGAACTGAAGAACTTCAAAATGACAACACGTAAAGAAAGGCCCAAAAGGCCTATACTCCTGTACATTTATCATTGCAAGATCAAACAATGGAACATACCATTACTGAAGGCTAAAAACTGATTAAAGCTCAACCTCAAATATTTAAAATGTGATCACCTTCACATAATGACCTTTCCAATCACAGGGATCAAATCCGCACAGAACATACCAACTATTAACCATTTTCATGCTTTGAATCCATTTCAAATACTAATAAAACTAACATCACAAGTCAGTGAGATAACACTGTTGTGTTACTTTGGTATAATCATCAGATCCTAATTTTGACAAACATTCTTAACAGCTAGTAATAACTACATCAGAAGACAGTCACCATACTAGAATAACAAGATCTAATTAATAACTACAATCGTGCTTGACAAAACATTAAACAACGAAACATCAAAGCCATGTAATGGTTAGAAATCCAAGCCTATAGTTGATTTTTCAACTCAAACTTCAGATTACATGCCAAATAGCATCAATAGTTATCAAAATATACCTGGAAACGAAGAAATAAGAAGAGGGTAAGAATCAGTTGGATCAGTAGAAGCAACAGCTCAAGTGGCTAACACCAGCTTCAAACAACTAGATGACTTCGGAAAACAAGCAAATTCGACCTTAATAACTGTTTTCAAACCATTTTAAAGTCCAAACAAAGAATGAAAACCAGAGTTGATTCAGAGATGACAAACGTTCAAAGATTTCAGCTAAAATTCTATAGAACAGTAGCCTCTTTTGTATTTTTATCCGTCTGATTTTTGGGAACTTTTACTCTCTCATCCCTCAGGTGTTCTCTTTTTAGCTCTCCCAAAAACCCCCTTTCAAAGGCAAGTTTAGTGTGCCTTTATAGGCAAGCAAATAGGGCAGCCCTGCTGAATTTAGTTTACCCCTTAGGTCCCTTTCTAATTTCTTGTTTTAGCTTAGAGCCCTCTAGTTATTGACTTGTTTCCCAAGTTATGCTACTTAAATCCTGAAATTTCACTAAGACCCCCCACTAGAAGCTTCTGAAATCAGTTGCAAAGATTCCCCCATGTTAGATTACCTATACTACCCCCAGGCGATCTTTATTTACCTTCATAAATCACAACTGGGTCAATTTGACCCAAAACCCCAAACCCAAACCCCTGGGCCTGCATACACTAGCCCAAACTTACAAACTTCAAACCATTAATCAACGAACCCTGAGGTTCAAACGAATAAGGCTGTTTGGGCCAAATGAAAGAAAGAGAGAAATAAACAGTAGAGAAGGAAAAGAACTAAGTCAAGGAACTCAGATGATTCAAGCAAAAGAAACAGCAAGGAGAGAACACTTAACCAATCTAGCAGTCAAATGGGAAACTGGTGAACCAAGCCACGAATCAAGCGAGACAAACAAACAAATGACTTAACAGTATTTAACCCCAAATGCGTCTGTGTTTAAACCGAAATTCATCAATCTTGAAAGAAAAGGAAAAGGAGGCAAAGAAAAGAAGGGGAATAATTAGACAAACGGAGAAACAAAGGAAGATAGAGATACCTAAACAAAAACCGACGAAGAACGACTCAAGCTAATCGACGAAGGTGACTATTCTTGTGAGAACAGCCGACTGACACTCATTTCAGGCCCAAATTGTCTTCAAAGTGGGAGGACATGCACCCAAGCCCTTGCATGACGAGTTCAAGACTGGAATGGATTCAGGGCTGGAATATTAGATCTAATGTTCGAGACATTTCAACTGGATTTGATGAAAGCTGGTTTGAGATTTGGGGAGAGGGGGTCACAGTGAATCCATGGTGTATTTTTAGTGGGGTTTGGCGATGGCGCCGCCACCTCAGAGCGGAGGAGAACAGGGGCGGCGGGCTAGGGTTCGTCTGAGATGAGGCAACAGACGAAGTGAACTGATGGGGTCTTATGTTGTCTCTAGGGTATTAGGACAGTTATAAACAATGTGAGGGAAGTGATTTGCACCGTTGGATGAGACGGAACGGAGGGCCGAGATTGGATTTAATTGGGGAAACTCGGAACGGTGTCGTTTGGAGAATAAACGCTGCGGACCGGGTGTGACAGGGTTTGGGCTGTGGGTTTGGATGGGTTTAGGGGAGAAATTATTTGGGCTTTTAATAGTTTAAGCAAGACTGACCCAATTCCCTCTTCTCTTTATTTTATTTCCTTTTCCTTTTCAACTTTCTTTTTAATTTCTTTTAATTTTAAAACTAAACATAAATCTAAATTAATTCCTAAAACTGAATTAACTAAAAAAAACTTATTAAATCCAAAATGACAATTAACGCAATTAATTAAAAACAAATTAACAAAAAAGCTACTCAAAGATCAAGACTACTTAAAAGTGCAAATTACACTCTATTTTGTGATTTTTCCATTTTATAAAATAATTGACTTTCTAATTAATCTTAAAATGCAAAGTTAAATCCTAAATGCACATGCCAAGTATTTTTGTATTTTTCATTAATTAAACTGCACAGACAAAAATGCATAAAATGCCACAAAAATCCACAAAACTGTAAATACTAAAAGCAATTATTTTATTTTGAATTTATGGGAGTAATTCGTGTAGGGCAAAAATCACGTGCTCACACTTAGGATTTCTCTGTGTTCCATCACATACGGTATTCGCACTGGCATGTAGATATAGAGATGTCATACTCTTCTTATCAGTCACCCGTGGCATATTTGTCTGTACTGAACTTGACTATTGAACATAGGAGCATGCCTACTTTTCTTTATTGTTAAACTCAGTATTTTTACTGTATTGTTTGAGCTCGTCACTACTTTCAGACCACTGTTTAGACATGTTACTTATTCAGTTGGTTCTACTCACGCTACACCCTACACTTCATGTGTAGATCCAGGTGTTTTCGGGCACGGGCGGTTGCTGAATCCAGGCGTTTCATCAGTTCGGAGATCATCGAGGTAGTTGCCTTGGCGTCCGCAAACCTTGACTCTGCTCTTTTATCTTCTAGTCATGTTTATACTGTTCTACTTTCCTAGACAACGTTCTATTGGTTAGACCATGTTGTTATGGAGATGCTCATCTACTCCGTGACACCCAGATCTTTTAGGAAAAATTTGTACTGAGTTTCGACGTTTATATCCGGCTTATACGAGATTCTTATTTATTTACACATATTTTCGTAAATTTGGGGTTTAAGAATATTGTATGTGTGAGATTTCACGTGCCTAGTACCATGGTAGGTTCCATCACGACAGGTGAGTTTTGGGTCGTGACAAGTTGGTATCAGAGCCAAGGTGTAACGACCCGGCCGGTCGTTTTGCTTTCTAGAACACTTGGTTCCTTAATGTTGGCTAAATTGGGCTAAGTTTGACTTGAGTCAACGTTTTGAGTAAACGACCTCGGAACCAGGATTTGGTGGTTCTAATAGGTTTGTACGATGAATACGGACTTGGCCGTATGTTTGGATCGGGTTTTGGATGACCTGTGAGCGTTTTGGCGCTTAATGGTGAAAGTTGGCTCAAAGGTTTTAAAGTTCTTTAAATTTGGTTTGGAGTAGGTTTTGGTGTTATTGAGGTCCATTTGGGATTCCAATTCTAGGAATAGTTCCGTATTGTGATTTATGACTTGCACGCAAAATTTGGTGTCATTCAGAGTAGTCTAAGTATGATCCGGCGCATTCGGAGCGAATTGGGAACTTGAAGTTCATAATTTGATTCAATTTGGATTTGGAGTGCGATTCTTAGTTTCGCTGTTGTTTAACGCATTTGGAGAGTTCGAGTAGGTCCGTATTATATTTATGGACTTGTTGGTGCATTTGGACGGGGTCCCGAGAGGCTTGGGTGTGTTTCGTGCCACCCGGAGCTAAGTTGGAAACACCAGATTTTCCAGTTTTGGTTTCCTTTCTCACGAACGCGGAAGGACCCTCGCGTTTGCGATGAAGTAATTTGGGTGCTGACTTTTTGCACTTCGTGTTTGCGAAGATGAGGCCGCTTTCGTGAAGCCTAAGGACCTGTGGCATTCGTGTTCGCGTGCAATGGCTCGCATTTGCGAAAGAGGAAAGGGACCTGGGGTGGCACACTGCTTCTCTTCGCCTTCGCGGAGGAGCCCTCGCGTTCGCATAGGGCAAGCCCCCTTAGCCTTCGCGTTTGCGTGGTCCCTCTAACGTTCGCAAAGATCAATTTTCCACTGGGCTTGGCTTTTGTATTTCGAAATCGCGAAACCCCTATCGCAATCGCGATTAAGGATCACTGGGCAGAACATCTTTTAAAAAATGAGACTTGGGCTATTTTGAGTTCATTTATTACACTCTTGGACGATTTTGAATCTTTAAAGAGGGGGATTTCAACCTAACTATTGAAGGTATGTAATTCCTAGCCAATGTAAGTTTAATACATAGATTATGGGTAGATTTTAACAAGTAAAATTGTAAAAATTACGGATTTAGTTGAAAAACCTAGGTTTGACAAAAAATAGATTTAACCACGAAAATGATTATGATTGGGTGAAAACTATATATTTGATTTTGTGAGGTTATGGGTAACATTTATCATCGAAAGTTTTCGGAATCCGGGCACGTGGGCCTGGAGTGAATTTTAGGAATCTTCCAATTTTGGTTGGGCAATTACTCTAATAGTTAAATTATGAACTTTTGACCTTGTAATGATTAATTTATATAACATTTGACTAGTTACGGATTGTTCGGCACCGTTGAGGCTTTAGAACGAAATTGTGACCGGAAAGTGAGCTTTGAGACGAGGTAAGTCTCTTTCCTCACCTTGTAAGAGGGAATTTACCCCATAGGTGATTTAAATTACTATTTGCTTCTAATTGTGGGGGCTACGTACGCACGAGGTGACGAGAGTCCGTACGTAGCCACTAATTATGCTTATATCCGGGTAGATTAGGACCCAAATCATGAAATACTTGTAATGTTTGCACCCTACTTGTTAACTAAAGTGCTTGAATTATATTGAAACTTGATAAAGAAGTAGTAAAACCAAATTTCACTCACTTGTGTTTTGGCAGCTAATGACCGTTAATAGAAATTGTGCTTCGTTGTGTATTAGCCTTGTAATAACCTTTAAATAAGATGTTCATAAAGTATCCTCTCTTCTTGTGGAGCAGGCTGAATGCCTCAGTAATAGAATAGATGTATAGATGGTTCGTGCCGCACGACCTTCGGCATTGTACACGTTATTCTGGATCGGGCCGTACGACCTCAGCATAAATCATGCTTAATAATACTCGGAGCGTAATTATTCTTGATGTTATTTTATGGCTTGTGAGGTAATGATTATAAATGACAGGAATTGACTTGAAAATTACTAATTGTGAAAGAATTATTCATTCTTGCTTGTTATTGAGTTATTATTATTATTTACATAACCCATGCTTATTCGAAAGAATTTTTCCTTTTTCATGTCTGAATCTGAATCTAATTAAAGAGATTTTTCCATGTTTTACACATTAGGGTTCTCGCGAAGTAATTTGACTGAAGCAAATTTCTATCTCTTGATTCTTTCTTCTCTACTTTCATTTGAACCATTTTATTTCCCCCTTATATTGTATAGATCCTTTTATTGGATTGTGCTATTACAGATCTCTGTTTCTTGGTATAGCAGGGTTTCTTCATTCCTATCTTTGTTTTTCGTGTGTGCAGAAAATTGGAGTTTTATATATAAATCTGCGAGGAACGAAAGATATCCGAAAGAAAAAAAAAGAAACCAATCTTTTGAAATTTTCAAATCTTCAAATCAAGAAATCCCCAATTTTATATCAACTCCATTTTTTCCAGACAATTTCAAGTACCCTTTACTGTATATTTTCTATGGGTGGGGATATATATATAGAGGGTACCTATTGTGGGTTTTGTTCAAATCTACTATGATAAAGAGAAAACTTCTGGCGACGGTAAAATAGTGGCCATCGGAAATCAGATTACGGAATCGAATTTTGAGATTGTGATTCGCAGAAGACATATTCTCTCCTCTTGGTTCTGTGGGTGTTTGTGTGTTTTGCAGGTATCACTTTTGCGGCTGTTTGGCCGCGGTAGGGAGATGCACGCACACAAGTAGTAGAGCAGCAGATATACGCCGACTTCCGCAGCATCGGGAGTATACCAAGTCGAAAGTTTCAGGTTCTATTCGCGGGAATTGGTACCTCCCACTTCCTGTTTCTCTGTCTCCTGTGTTAATTACTTTCTTACCGTAATATTTCGTACTAGTTTAGTCAGTGTAGTAGTGGGCTTGTAGTTACTATTTGCGCCCTTTGTTATTCTGTATGGTGTTTCTTTTTCTTTTTCATTTTTAGACCTTTGTAGGTATAGAGTGTGAGGTTTGGAATGGCACAGTAGGGTCATGTCCTCGGGGAGGTTGGGTGGTATGGAGGTGGGTAGAGAAAGGGTCAGGGGGTGGGGCGGGGCCCAAAGGGGGTAAAGAAAACAAGATCGCCTGTAGGTTGAGAATTGGATCGTGGAATATAGGGACGTTAACGGGTAAGTCTATAGAGCTGGCAAAGATTCTCCAGAAGAGGAGGGTCAATATAGAGTGTGTACAGGAGACTAGGTGGGTACGATCGAAGGCGAGAGATGTAGACGGGTATGAATTGTGGTTCTCTAGAGTCGTGAAGGGCAAGAACGGAGTGGGCATTTTGGTGGATAGGGAGCTTAGAGAGTCAGTGGTAGAGGTTAGGTGGGTGAATGACAGATTGATAACGATTAAGGTAGTAGTTGGAGGGAGCACCCTGAATGTCATTAGCGCTTATGCGCCACAAACGGGGTTGAATGAGGAGGTTAAAAGGCACTTCTGGGAGGCGTTGGATGAGGTGGTGCGGGGTATTCCGCCTACGGAGAAGTTATTAATAAGAGGGGATTTTATTGGTCATATTGGGTCGTCTTGTGGTGGCTATGGTAAGGTGCACGATGGCTTCGGATTTGGTGATAGGAATGGGGGTGGTACCTCACTATTGGATTTCGCTAGAGCTTTTGAGTTGGTGATCATGAACTCTATGTTTTCGAAGAGGGAGGAACATATGCTTACTTTTTGGAGTATGGTGGCTAAGACTTAGATTGACTATCTACTCCCCAGGAGGTGTGATCGGGGGTTGTGCGAGGATCGCAAGGTGATCCCGAGTGAGAACCTTGCCAGTCAACATAGGCTCCTAGTGATGGACGTTGGTATCTTGATGAAGAGGAAGAAGAGGTTTGTACCAGGTCAGTCGAGGATCAGGTGGGGAGCTTCGTCCAAGGAGAATGCGCGAGAGTTGGAGGGGCGGCTGACGACTTTGGGTGCCTAGAAGAGTGGGGGGACGCTAGCACTATGTGGACGGCGATGACGGACTATATAAGGGAAGCAACGAGAGAGGTGTTGGGAGTTATGAAAGGTTACTCTAGCGCGCACCAAGGCGAGTGGTGGTGGAATGATGTGGTCCAAGGTAATGTGGAAGCCAAGAAAGCGACTTACATTTAGTTAGTAGAGAGTACCAACGAGGATCAGAGGAGAGGAAACAGAGAAAGATATAAGGAGGCTAGAAAGAAGGCGAAATTAGCGGTCACAGAGGATAAGAAAGCGGTATTTGGTCGGCTGTATAAGAAACTTGGGGACAAAGGTGGGCAAAAGAAGTTATTTCGGTTGGCCAAAGCGAGAAAGAAGAAGGCTCGCGACCTAGATCAAGTGAGGTGCATCAAAGACTAGGACGGTCGAGTATTTATGGAAGAGGCCCAGATTAGGCAAAGATGGCAGTCATACTTCCTTAAACTTCTGAATGAAGAGGGGGATGGAAACATTGTGTTAGAGCAATTGGGGCACTCCGAGAGCCTCCGTGACTTAGGTATTGTATGCGCTTTAAGGTTTAGGAGGTCGTGGGTGCGATGTGTAAGATGAGTCGGGGCAAAGCGACTGGACCAGATGAGATTCCAGTAGAGTTTTGGAGATATGCGGGTAGAGCAGGCTTGGAGTGGCTGACTGGGTTATTTAATGTTATGTTCAAGACGAAGAGGATGCCTGATGAGTGGCGGTGGAGTACAATGGTTCCGGTGTACAAAAATAAAGGTGATATCCAAAATTGTAACAACAATAGTGGTATCTAGTTACTAAGTCATACCATGAATGTTTGGGAGAGGGTGGTGGGAAGGAGGATAAGGAGGGCGGTGTCTATATCGAAAAACTAGTTCGAGTTCATGCCGGGTTGTTCTACTACGGAAGCTATCCACCTTATCAGGAGGTTGGTGGAACAATACAGGGATAGGAAGAGGGATTTTCATATGGTGTTTATTGACCTAGAGAAGGCGTATGACTAGGTCCCAAGGGACGTCCTTTGGAGATGTCTGGAGGTGAAAGGTGTTCCGGTGGCTTACATTAGGGCAATAAAGGATATGTATGATGGAGCTATGACTCGGGTTAGGACTGTGGGAGGTGACTCAGAGCCTTTTTCGGTGGTTATGCGGTCACACCAAGGATCTGCGCTTAGCCCGTTCTTATTTTCTCTGGCGCTGGATGCACTGACACACAATATCCAAGGAGAGGTGACATGGTGTATGTTGTTCGCTGATGATATAGTTTTGATTAATGAGACGCGATACAATGTTAATGGGATACTGGAGATATGGAGGCAGGCCCTGGAGTCTAAAGGTTTCAAGTTGAGTAGGACTAAGATGGAGTATGTGGAATGTAAGTTCAGCGACGTGACGGAGGAAGCGGATGTGGAAGTCAAGCTTGACTCACAGGTCATCCTCAAGAGAGAAAGTTTTAAGTACTTAGGGTCCATTATCCAGGGTGATGGGGAGATCGACGGGGATGTTACGTACTCTATTAGGGTGGGGTGGATCAAATGAAGGTTAGCATCGGGAGTCCTGTGTGACAAGGATATGCCACCGCAACTCAAAGGTCAGTTTTATAGAGCGTTGGTTAGACCAAACATGTTGTATGCGGTTGAGTGTTGGCCTGTCAAGAATTCACATATCCAGAAGATGAAAGTAGCAGAAATGAGGATGTTGAGATGGATGTGTGGGCACACTAGGCTGGATAACGTTAGGAATGAAGACATTCGGGAGAGGGTAGGCGTGGCTCCGATGGACGACAAGATGCGGGAAGCGCGGCTTATATGGTTCGAAAATGTGCAGAGAAGAAGCCTAGATGCCTCGGTTAGGATGTGTGAGCGGTTGGCTTTGGCAGGTACGAGAAGAGGTAGAGGGCGGCCAAAGAAATATTGGGCCGAGGTGATTAGACAGGACATGGCGCGGCTCCAGATTTCCGAGGACATGGCTCTTGATAAGAAGGTGTGGAGTTCGAGCATTAGGGTTGTAGGTTAAGGGGTAGTCGAGCGGTTTTCCCCTTTGTCCCAGTTTCCCTCTTTGTACCGACGAGTATGATAGTGTTTTGTCTAGCCCTGCTAGCGATTTATGTTATGTTTCACACTTTTGCATAATATTTGTGTTACTGCTTTTCCGTTTATTTGCTGTCTCTCACGCTGTTGATATTATTTTTCGGGTTTTATTGCCCCTTCGGGGTAGGGTTATGGTCTACATACATTCTACCCTCCCAGACCCCACTACTGGGATTTTACTGGGTTGTTGTTGTTGTATTTATAATTTTTAGCCCATAGTAAGTGTCGATGTAGACCCCTCCTAACTACTTCTTCGAGGATAGACTAGATACTTACTGCGTACATGTTATTTATGTACTCACGCTACACTTCTGCACTAATCTTGCAGGATCAAAGGCAGGTGCATCTGGCAGTCATACCGGCGCACATCCCAGATATCCCGAGGCCTATTTGTTAGTTGCTTCCTGATCCATTCTGCAGCCCCTAGCGTCTCTCTTTTGTATTTATATTCTGTCTACTTTATTTTAGGTAGCCTTATAGTTTTGTATATTCTACTAGTTGTTCATACACTTGTGACACCAGGTCTTGGTACACTCACCAGTAGACTTTATGGTTTTGGAGAAATCATTTCACTGCATTCATTTCCTTATTACTCTTCGTTTTTCATATTAAATTTTCTACACCTTATTTTCTTAACAAATGGAATTTAAACTACTTAGAAATTAATTAAAAAGGTTAACCCTATGTTTAATTCACTGTTGGCTTGCCGAGCGGTAACATTGGGTGCCATCACGCCCATAGGAGAAATTGGGTCGTGACAACATGGTACCAGAGTATTAGGTTCACGTAGGTCTCACCAGTTATGAGCAGGCCTAATAGAGTCTTGGGGATAGGTGCGGAGACATTCGTACTTATTTTCGAGAGGCTATAGGGTGTTAGGAAACTACTCTTTCTTCATCTCCTATCGTGTAGTTGATGTGGTACTAAGTATCTTTCTCTTATTCTCTCACAGATGGCGCAGTGGATGTTCTAGACCATGGAGTAGCTGCTCCCCCTATTGCTCGAGGCCAAGGGATGGCTCCAGCCCGTGGTAGAGGACGACCACGTCGCAAAGTTGCTCCAGCTATGCCACCAGTAGATCCAATAGAGGATCCTATTATTGAGGAGCGAGGTAAGGTGCCTGCAGTAGAGCTAGCCCCGGTGGATTTCACGTTTGCACCAGGATTCCAGGAGGTCATGGGCCGTATGCTACGGTTCATGGATACTGTTATACCCCATGTTTTCGTACGTGGAAGTACGCCATAAGTTAATTGATATAAGCTCAGAAATGAGATGTTACATCCCACATTTTCGTACGTTAAAGTTTCGTCGTAAGTTAACCAGCGTAAGCTCGGGAATGAGATTATTTTGAGGTTATAAGTATTATGCTATTTCAAACAAGTGATAAGTAAATTCGTGAAGGTTAAAGGTTAAACAAATCAAAGAAATGAGTTTCGTCGAAGTTTGACAATTTGGGGATAAAATACGGTCCAAGCTATAATACCCCGTATTTATGGACTAGTGCAATATAAGGTACCACATGACCATGATAGTAAGGTGTATAAAGTGTGTTAAAAGAAAGTAGTATTTTAAGTAAATTGAGATAATTCTTAATTACGTGGGTAATTAGTTGATTATTGATTAGGCAGAGATTAAATAATTAATTAAGGAATTAGTGATTAATATATTAAGATTTGGATAAATCCTAAAGAGGCCCCAACGTGGCAGCCCACCTTTCCCAATTTAGTGACACTTCAGTCATATTTCAAGGTGGCAAATTTTGTGAGTTTAGTGGGTTAGTCATCCCTAAAGTGGGGCCCACTCACAAGGATAAAAATCAATCTCCTTAATTCATTAAAGGGATGGATGAGCTTCAGTAAGATAAGTTATACAATATTTGATCAAATTCAAAAGAGAGATATATCTATTTTAAATAGCAACGTCACTTAGTTCAATAATTTCATATGATGTTATACTGCGTAATAGCAACGTGATTTGCAATTCAAAGGGTGGATGGTACAATCTTTCTCAAGAATATCACATGGATTTGTTTCTCTACTTCGATCCGCCGTTACATGTTGTCGCAATTCACGTGCGTTGGAAGGATTGTCAATAGAATCGGCTCAGGTATGTTAAGGCTATCCCTTCTTTTCTTTTGGCATGATCTATACGACACAAACAAAATGGGCAAGCGCACGACTTCGATAAATGACTCAATGAAATGCTAGAGATGCTTATATTCTTGATTCCCCATGTGTCCTGTTATTCTATCGTCTGTTCATGGGTCTCACAAAAATACGTAAGTTGAAAAAATTTACTTCATGATATCACTCAAAGGCAAAATAGTCTTATGACATTCCGAGAAATTTTATTGACGTACTTCTCATGCATTGCATTCATTTATACATGTACATTGACCCATGACCAGATGGCGTTATATACGCGTATATACGTATATGTGTATGTATGTATGTATGTATGTATGTATGTATGTATGTATATATATGTATATGTATATGTATATGGAATATGAGAAAAGGTTACGGCGTTATATACGCACCACCACCTCATCAGTTGGTATATGTTAATAATTTGCCCACAATGGCCGAGATGATATGATGGGATGCCCTCATAGGCTTGATGATGTTATGAACACCTGTACCTATGTATGACATGACATTCATACACATATGCATGACACTATAAGTATTTCATGATTTACAGAGTTATCCATACTTACAGGTTAAATCATTTACTCTATGTTTCTTCCATATCTTTTATGTACTTGTTTATGTGCCTTACATACTCGGTACATTATTCGTACTGACGTCCTTTTGTTGGGGACGCTGAGTTTCATGCCCGCAGGTCCTGATAGACAGGTCGAGAGTCCTCCAAGTAGGCTATCAGCTCAACGGAAGGCGTTGGTGCGCTCCATTTGCTCCAGAGGTTCTTATTTGGTCTGTACGATTAGTACATGTATTGATTGGTATGGCAGGGCCTGTCCCAACCTTTACCATATTATTTTCTCTTAGAGGCACGTAGACAGATGTCATGTATACGGATTGTTGTATGACCTGGTCGGCCTATGTTTTGAGTTTACAAATGAGCGTGTTAGCCTTATAGGCCCGTATGTCGTATGTATAAGTTTCTATATTAGGTTAGCTCGTGTTATGTGAAGTGTTCCCTCATTTTTTATTCTTTTTGCCTCATGACGCTGCTTCTCGCCCAATTACCTATGATGATGCAATAAGAAAGAAAGATACGTTACGTTGGTACTCGGTTGAGTTAGGTACTGGGTGCCCGTCGCAACCCATCAGTTTGGGTCGTGACTAAAGTGGTATCATAGCATTTCTGTCCTAGGGAGTCTACGAGACGTGTCTAGTAGAGTCTTGTTTATGGGTGTGTTGTGCACCAAACTTATAAACAAGAGGCTACAGGGCATTTAGGACTGCCACTCTTTCTTCTTACTCTAGATCGTTGGTTGAGCTCAGTCGTAGGAATTCAAATTCCTAGATTCTATTTTATTCGTAATAAGACGATACCTATATCCAAAAGACAGTTGGTAAGAGGTTGAATGTGGTTGTGGAAGAGTTAAGTCAGAGGGACTCGATTTTGCATCATGCTTATGATGAGTAAATGTGAGGTCTTTAGCAGACCGTGTGTGTACTATGACGTGTGAGCTTCTGGAAAAGGATCCCTGAAGCATGAATATCTATCCACCCATATGGTAAAAAGCAACGAGAGAATCAGAAGGTAGATACAAGTTTCAACAAGTAAAATAAGCAAGAGGAAGAAGGGTACGAGGTATCCAATTAGTTAAGATGATCATTACCTACAATTCAGGAAGAGAGATATAAGCATTCTGAGTTACCTTCAACAGTAACAGAGGCATGTACAATTGGCCACACCGATCTGAGTTATGCCCAATGGGAGCTAACAGATATGGTTTAAGAGAAGGACGGGATTTCAGGACTCTACTGGGGTTAGAGTAACCCAAAATGATGGATGGATATTTGCGTTAGTTGACATTTCCGAAGGACATTGCAAATGTGCTAATAGATCTCCTTGTGAGACACCCAGATGGTGCACTCTAAAGTAGTACTGCTAGGTATAAATACTATAATGTTCAAATTGGAAGCCTGGAAGGAATAAATATTACTTTAGTGCGGCTCCCGTCCCTAGTAAAGAGATAATGTTAGGTAACCTGAAGAGCCAGTAGATGGAGCAAGGGGAGCTAAAAGGAAAAGAATGTCTTGTTGGAGTTTTTAGAACTAAGTGATAGACATAAATGTTAGCGGGAAATGAGAAGAGAGTTAATGAAGCATTATGAGTAAGATGTCAACATGGATGATAACAGTGGATCAATAAAAAATGACGATATTACAGAGTCTATTGATAAGTGAATGAAAAGACGAGAGGTGACAGGACTTGAAACAAAAATAGAATATAGGCCATAAAGTCATATCCTCATTTCGAGAAATAAGCTCGTTACTCCAACGCCACTACCAGAGGGATAAGTTAGACTCCAGAGTACTAGAAATCAGTATGGGCTAGTGAACAAGATATACTAAACATGAATTAGGGACCGAGTAATTTTATAATGGTCGGTATCGTGAGAATTTAAGATTTTGTTCCAGTTATAATTGAATGGACAACAGAAGAAGATTCATGAGAAATTCAGAGAATGGTCACTTAGGAAGACGCTTCCCTTAAGCAAACAATGTGAGCAAAGTTAAGCTAAAGGGACTGTTTGTGCCAGTTATACTAAGTGTCTCCCTCGCAATTAAGGAATTTGGTTATCCTTTGTACAGGAGGATTGCTGCAAGGTGAGTAAGGGTCATCAATGATGTGAAAAGATGCTAAAGATGAAGAGGTAAAACATCTATAGGTAGATCGTCATAGCTCTAAACCTTAGTACTCCCCTAAAGGGGGGAATATGGAGTGATGTGGAATTAAGTAAGAATTAAGTAGTTCTATCAATATGTGAATGGTAAAGGAAGAATGCAATGAAAATGAGAAAAGGATCAGACTGCACTTATTCAAAGCCTACGGATATGCTACGATTCTAGAATAGTATGCAAACACGATGTCAAGGAAAGAAAGTAAGGGTTGCTACCCGGGATGCTATTGATAAATAAAGAGCCAACACAAGATGTAAGTTAAGACAAAGGAAATAGCCCAAAAAAGATTACGCGGTGTATTGATATGAGAATGGGCCAACGAGTAGTAAGTAGTTGATTGGGGAAGAGCCTAGTTATGGCTAGTCAAGAGGATACAGACAAATCAGCAGGTCGTGCAAGATAAATATAGTAAAACCCAAGATAGTGAATTTATCCCCGCAGTTATGACATTGTAGTACTTGAGAAATATTCAGATAACGAGTCGGGGTAGTTAAAGCTAGCATATGAGTGTTACGGAAATAAAAGAGAGTGCCACCGGGAAGATAGTCAAAATATCAGCTCATAAGCAACCCTAAAAGCACAGGGGCGTGGAGGTAAGTAACTACGGATAATTATAGGCAATGAAGGACATCAAAAGGTCCGTCGAGTATACAATGTAATAAGCTCATAGCTTTACTAGGGTCAGAGGGTCCTCCCTGAGTACTACTATGAAAGACTAGCCGAGGGAAGTAAGGAAGAAGGCTTCAACCTAAGCTCAATGACCCAAAGAGGGAATGGTCTTATAATAACAGTCTCACAACAACATTACATGCACTCCATAAGAAAGTGGCATCTACCGTGGCAAATGAACCGGGTGTAAACTCAGAAGTGATATTCAAGATCATATGAGTTGTATGGAATTCTAATATGTGTGGGCATTAATGTAAGCTAAGTATGCACGCAACAAGGGGTAGGAAGACCGAAAAAAGTAATAGCTTACGTTTAAAGAAAACTGAGAAGGAACGAAAGGAATTATTCGATCAATGATCCAGAGTTAGTTACGTTATGAAAGCACTTAAGAGTTCGGAGTATTATCCATGCAGCATATATGTTGACAATCATACAGCCATAGGAGACTCCGGTATAAGTTAAAATAAAGAATTGAGTCTAGGTCATAGACAAAGGAATGAATTGTTAGAAGATTTTATCATGGATATTCCATAGCGTCCATGAAAGGCTAAGGTAATAACTAATACCATGAATCGCAGATCGAAAGATAGCTTAAGCCTACATAAAGGTTGATCAGAAGGAAGAAGAAACTAAAGAGTTACATCAACAAAGTAAATCAGGAGTCTGATTATTAGACCAGGAAAATTATAGAAATCGTGATTGAGAACATTGCAAGATCACTCTTAATATTAGAGGTACAAGAGAGATAGTACAGTAGCCATATTCTATAACGGCCCTCGATAAAGCCAGTTAGACTAGTACCAGCCTCATACGAAGTCAATATGAAGCTCCCACCGGATCGTTTATGCAACAGAGGTGCAATATAATAGAGCTTCATGTCGTGGATGTGAATTATACCTATGTGGAAGAGAGGTCATGAAAGAAATAGAAGATGTGATACAAGATTTTAAGATAAGTAAGGTAAAGGTGAACAAAGTACGAGATACTAAAATGCAGAAGGTTGTGAATAGTCCTTACTTCAGATAGAAGGATAGAAGTGCAGGGATTCAATATCCAGGAATGATAGCAGCATCGTTACTGGCATGTCATCCAGTCTATAGTTTCTAGGTATCGAGAGGTCTAGTTAAAAGAGTAAAGAATAGTTTGAGATGATATGATGTCTCGCTTGACGTTCCAGAATAACATACGGAAATCTATGGTGCAAGCAAGTTGAAGGAAGGTTGCGAGTAGTATAAATAGATATGTGTTGGTCGCAAGCTAAAGTATGGTAAAGCGACAAAGTTTTAGGAAGACAGGAGTAAGGATAAGGAAAGGCAAGTGAGAAGGTGACGAGAATGGATAAGTCCTCGGTATTAAGCCCATGAAAACAAGAGAGCTAATGGTTTCTCTAAGTTATAAAAAGCTCAGTATATCCCAAATGAACTCAATGGAGTTTAAGACTAATAGCATTTAGAAGAGATGGAATGTTGCCCTAGTAATAGAATGAGGGTGAAATTGTGATAGATAAAGGATAATGTTTAGGCCTTCGATTGAGTAATGATTTTAATAGGGGGGGGGGGGATTTCATGAGTTATGTGGGACTAGAATAACCCCCATAAGATGAATCACGTTGGGATGCGATGAAATACGGTTATAGAATCATGGTATCGCCTCTAGCTGGATTAGTCTAATCATTTCAGATGTTCTCCGATGAGACGTGCGCCCTAGCGGCGGTGTTACATAAGAGGTCAAGTTATCAGTATTGAGGTGAATCAACAACGGATGGATAAAAGTTACAAAGTATGAGATAAGATTAGACCATCATTCTTAAGATGAACAGAAATGAAGAATCATTAAAGGACTTAGATTTATACATATATGATAAGGAGCGAGAGAGTAACCTGGAGTTTGGTAGTAGACCTCAGTAACAATAAATCGAATTAAGAGTTATGGTACAGTATGACCTACATAGATGCAGTAAAGTCATATGGATGGTTAACTGGGTCTATGAAATAAGATATAACAAGATACGTAAGTTTGACAAAGTACCGAGCAAACAACTTCAATATACCTATAGACGCCCAGAGGGACAACTTGTCATAATTCTATATATGTTCTCAAAGTGAGGCCTAGAGATTGGTTAAAAGCTGGAGGAAAGAGGAGAGAAGAGTCGCATAGGAGCACATACAAGGTTAGAGTCGTACAAGCTGCATGACAGAAGGTAGCAATAGTTACGAGATTGGAAGAATTCCGACCACAAGTCATGGTGTGAGAAAGAGGCTTAAAGGTGGGAATGCCTTGGCCATTGGATTTATTCAAAGAACACTTACCTAAATGGCAAGAAGAGTATTAAACTATTCGGAAGACCTATCCGGTTATGAAACAAATAAGTGCATCAATCAACATTCGAGGACGAATGTTCCAAAAGGGGAAATGATGTTACACCCCATATTGTCATACATGAAAGTACGCCATAAGTAAATTGATATAAGCATGGAAATGAGATGGTACATCCCGCATTTTCGTACGTTAAATTTCCTCGTAAGCTAACTGATGTGCGCTCCGGAATGAGATTATTTTGAGGTTATAAGTATTATGCTATCTCAAACAAGTGATAAGTAAATTCGTGAAGGTGAAAGGTTAAACGAATCAAAGAAATGAGTTTCGTCGAAGTTTATCAATTTGGGGATAAAATACGGTCCAAGCAATAATACCCCGTATTTATGGACAAGTGCCATATAAGGTACCACATGACCATGATAGTAAGAAGTATAAAATGTGTTAAAAGAGACTAGTATTTTAGGTAGTTTGAGATAATTCTTAATTATTTGGGTAATTTATGGGAGATAAATTAATTAGTTAAAGGAATTAGTGATTAATGAATTAGGAATTGGATAAATCCTAAAGAGTCCCCAACGTGGTAGCCCACCTTTCCCAATTTAGTGACTCTTAAGTCACATTTCAAGGTGGCAAAATTTGTGAGTTTAGTGGACTAGTCATCGCTAAAGTGGGGCCCACTCACATGGTTAAAAATCAATCTCATTAGTTTATTAAAGGGATGGATGAGCTTCAGCAAGATAAGTTATACAATATTTGATCAATTTTAAAAGAGATATTTATCTATTTTCAATAGAAACGTGACTTACTTCAAGAATTTCATAGATTTTTGGCATTTTATACGGACCACCGCCTGATCTGTTGGTATACGTTGATGATTTGCCCACAGTGGCCGGGATAATAAGATGGGATGCTCTCAGAGGCTTGATGATGTTACAAAAGATGTACCTATGCACGACATGACATTCATACGCATATGCATGACACTATAAGTATTTCATTATTTACAGAGTTATCCATACTTACAGGTTAAATCATTTACTCCATGTTTCTTCCATGTCTTTTGTGTACTTATTTATGTGCCTTACATACTCGGTACATTATTTGTACTAACGTCCTTTTGTTGGGGACGCTGAGTTTCGTGCTCCAGAAGTTCTTATTTGGTCAGTACGATTATTACATGTATTGAGTTGCCTCGCCATGCGCTTATGATACTTCTTACCCACTCAGAGATAGTGGAGGTTTGTTGCAGGTTTGCATACTGTTAATCAGGTCACTAATGCCCGAGAGGTTGAGATGAGGACTTCTTACGAGCTAGTTGTGGAGATAGCTTAGAGGATCGAGAGCAGGCAATGAGGGATAAGCGATTTCAATATTCAAGGGAGTTCAAAGGTGCCCCGGCTGGGGGCAGAGGTCATTTTCTGATGGGCCTGCTTAGCAAGCCCACATATCCATCACCGCCGCCTCTTCGGGGTGCTCCGGTGCGACCTTATTTTGATGCCATACCAGAGAGTTCCTACCGCCCATTAGCTATCCAGGGTTTCTCCTGTGGGTATTCAGGCCATCAGGGTCAGACTTCAGGTGAGCAGTCCACCGTACCGATAGGTTGTTTCAAGTGCGGGGATCTCAGTCATGTGCGGAGGTTCTGCCCCAGGCTTCAGGGAAAGGCAGTGCAGCAGGGCCAACAACCTATGATTACAGCACCAGCTACCCCACCAGTTGTCCGACTGCCCAGAGGTGGAGGGAAGATGGGTAGGGACCGCCCTAAAGGTGGATTCCAGTCAGGTGGAGGCCAGTTAGGTGGCACTCCACCTAGGTTCTATGCTTTTCCGGCCAGACCAGATGTAGTGGCCTCTGATGCCGTGATCACAAGTATTATTTCATTCTGCGGCAAAGATGCTTCAGTACTATTTGATCCAGGGTCTACATATTCATAGGTTTCATCTCTGTTTGTTCATTTCCTAGGTGTTTCTCGCGAGTCCTTGGGTACTCCTGTATATGTGTCCACAACGGTGGGCAATTCTTTTGTAGTGGATTGGATCTATCGGACCTGCATTCTTACTTTCTATGGTTATCAGAATAGAGGGGATCTTCTGTTTCTCGATATGACCAACTTTGAGATCATCCTGGGCATGGATTGGTTGTCTCCATATCACACTATCCTTGATTGCTATGCCAAGACTATTACCTTGGCGATGCTAGAGTTCCCTAGATTGGCGTGGAGGGGTTCGCCTGTCAGTGCACTTAGTCGAATTATTTCTTTTATGAAGGCTCAATATATGGTCGATAAGGGTTATTTGGCTTATCTACCTTATGTTCGGGATACGACTGCAGAGACTCTAGTAGTTGATTCAGTGCCCGTGTTTTGAGAGTTCTCTGGTGTGTTTCCTTTTGATCTTCCAGACATGCCACCAGATCATGATATTGATTTCTATATTGATTTGGCTCCAGGTACCCAGCCTATCTCTATTCCACCGTACCGCATGGCTCCGAAAGAGTTGAAGGAGTTGAAGGAACAACTTGAGGAGTTGCAAGCAAAGGGATTCATGAGACCGAGTGTGTCGCCTTGGGGTGCACCAGTGTTATTTGTGAAGAAGAAAGATGGGACTATGCGGATGTGCATTGGTTACTGCCATTTGAACAAAGTTACCATTAAGAATAAGTACCCGTTGCAGGGTGCTAGGGTGTTTGACTAGTTGCAGGGTGCTAGGGTGTTCTGTAAGATCAACTTGTGATTGAGGTACCATCACTTGAAGATTCTGGACTCGGATGTTTCGAAGACGGCTTTCCAGACTAGATATGGCCATTATGAGTTTCTAGTGATGTCCTTATGTTTGACAATGACCTGTAGGCATTTATGGATTTCATGAACCGAGTGTTCAGGCCGTATATTGATTCGCTTTTCATTGTTTTCATTGATGACATTTTGATCTACTCGCGAAGCGTGGTGTAGCACGAGCGACATTTGAGAGTGGTGCTTCGGACCTTGCTGAACATAAGCTATATGCTAAGTTCTCCAGGTGTGAGTTCTAGTTGGATTCTGTGGCATTCTTGGGGCACATTGTATCAGGCGAGGGCATTAAGGTAGATTCCAAGAAGTTCGAGGCAGTCCAGAGTTGGACTTGACCTACTACAGCGACTGAGATCAGGAGCTTCTTGGGGTTAGCAGGTTATTATCGTCGGTTTTTGAGTGACTTCTCATCTATTGCGGTACCTTTGACTATATTGATCCAGAAGGGTGCTACATTCCGATGTCCGATGATTGTGACGCGAGCTTCCAGAAGCACAAGACCGCACTGACTTTAGCACCGACGTTGCCTTCCGCTTCAGGGATGTATACTATGTATTGGGTTGCTTCACGCATTGGTTTGGGTTGTGTATTGATGCAGGGTGGGGGGCTAGTTATTGCATATGCTTCATGTCAGCTGAAGCCCCACGAGAAGAATTGCATTGTATATTATTTGAAGTTGGCCGCGATTGTTCATGCTCTTAAGATCTGGAGGCATTATATTTATGGGGTGTCCTGTGAGGTTTACACCGATCATTGCAGCTTATAGAATTTGTTCAAGTAGAGGAATCTCAATTTGAGGCAGCGCAGGTGGCTTGAGTTACTAAAAGACTATGATATTACCATCCTTTATTATCCGGGCAAGGCGAATGTGGTTGCGGATGCCTTGAGCAGAAAGGCGGAGAGTATGGGTAGTTTGGCATTATTGCAGTAGAGGAAAGCCATTAGCTTTGGACATTCAGTCCTTGGTTAACTGACTTATGAGGTTGGATGTTTCAGTGCCTAAATGAGTTCTTGCATGCATCGTTGCCTAGTCTTCACTATTTGAGCAGATCAAGGCTCGTCATTTTGATGATCCGCACTTGTTGGTTCTTAGGGAGACGGTACTACAGGGTGGTGCCAAGGGAGTTACTATTGAGGATGGTGTTCTGCGACTCCAGGGTCTTCTATGTGTTCCTAATGTTGATAGGTTGAGGGAAAAGATTCTAGAGGAGGTACACAGTTCTCGATATACTATTCATCCAGGTGCTACGAATATATATATCGCGACCTGAGGCAACATTATTTGTGGCAGCGGATGAAGAAGGACATGGTCGTGTGTATGGCGAGATGTCTAAATTGCCAGCAGGTTAAGTATGAGCACCAGAGGCTAGGTGGCCTAGTCTAGCAGATGACTATACCTGAGTGGAAATGAGAGTGCATTACTATGGACTTCGTAGTTGGGTTGCCGCGGACCTTGCGGAAGTTTGATGCAGTTTGGGTCATTGTCGACTGTCTCACTAAGTTGGCACACTTTATTCTGGTTGTGACTACATTTTCTTCAAAGAGATTGGCCCACATTTATACTTACGAGATTGTTCGATTACATGGTGTTCCTGTTTCCATCATATCAGATAGAGGCCCTCAGTTTACCTCGCATTTCTGGAGAGCAGTACAGAGTGAGTGGGGACCCGGGTAGAGCTCAGCACGGCCTTTCATCTGTAGACCGACGGGCAGTCGAAGCGGACAATTCAGATCTTGGAGAATATGCTTAGAGCATGTGTGATTGACTATGGAGGGCAGTGGGATCGATTTTTGCCTTTGGCCGAGTTTGCTTACAAAATCAATTATTAGTCCAGCATCGAGATGGCTCCATTTGAGGTTTTATATGGTGGGCGATGTCATTCCCCCATCGAATTGTTTGAGCCCGGCGAGGCTAAGTTATATGTTATTGATTTTGTGAAGGATGCCTTGGAAAAGGTAAAGTTGATTTAGGAGCGACATTGCACAGCACAATCCAGACATAAGAGTTACGCGGAACAGAAGGCGCGTGATTTGTCATTTATGGTAGGCGAGAAAGTTCTCTTGAAGGTCTCGCCGATGAAGGGAATCATGAGGTTCGGGAAGAACGAAAAGTTTAGCCCAAGGTTTATGGTCCATTTGAGGTGTTGAGACGAGTTGGAGAAGTTGCTTATGAGCTTGATTTGCCTCCCAGTCTATTGGGAATTCATCCGGTTTTCCACGTGTCTATGCTCCAGAGGTATCATGCCGACAAGTCGCATGTGTTAGACTTCAGCACGGTTCAGCTAGATGAGAGTCTAGGTTATGGGGAAGAGCCAGTTGCCATTGTTGATAGGCAGGTTCGCCAGTTGTAGGTCAAAGAAGATTTATGCGGTAAACGTTTAGTGGAGGGGTCAACCACTCGAGAAGGCGGCTTGGGAGACCGAGAAGGACATGTGGAGCAGATATCCACACTTATTCATCACTCAAGGTATGATTCTAGACCCGTTCCAGGACGAACATTTGTTTAAGAGGTAGAGAATGTAACGACCCGACCTGTCGTTTTGGTTGCTTGAACCATGTTCACCTAAATGAGACTCCCCGTATGTGCTTTTATTACTTTATGACTTGCTGGGATGGTTGGTTTGGTTTGGAAGGGTTCGGGTTGAAATTAGAACACTTGGTTCCTTAATGTTGGCTAAATAGGGCTAAGTTTGAATTGAGTCAATGTTTCGAGTAAACAACCTCAGAACTGGGATTTGGCAGTTCCAATTTCATATGATGATTTTGGATTTAGGCGTATATTCAGATCTGGTTTTGGATGACCCGGGAGCGTTTCGCAGATTAAGAGTGAAAGTTGGGTCATTGAAGGTTTTACAGTTCTTTAAATTTGGTTTGGCGTAGGTTTTGGTGTTATCGAGGTCTGTATTAGATTCCGAGCCTGGGAATAATTTTGTATGGTGATTTAAGACTTGCATGCAATATTTGGTGTAATTCCGAGTAGACTAAGTATGATTCCGTGCGTTCGGAGCGAATCGAAAACTTGATGTTCATAATTTGATTCAATTTAGTTTTGTGGTGCGATTCTTAATTTCGTTGTTGTTTTACATATTTTGATAGTTCGAGCAGGTCTGTATTATGCTTATGGACTTGTTGGTGCATTTGAACGGAGTCTCCAGTGGCTCGGGTGTGTTTCGGACCACCCGGAGCTGAGTTGGAAACACCAGACTTCCCAGTTCTTGTTTCCTTCTTCGCGAACACGGAAGGACCCTCGCGTTCGCTATGAAGGATTAGGGGGACTGACTTTTTGCATTTTGCGTTCGTGAAGATGAGGCCGCGTTCGGGAAGCCTAAGGACTTGTGGCCTTAGCGTTCGCGTGCAGTGGCTCGCGTTCGCGAAAGAGGAAGGGGAGCTAGGGTGGCACACTGTTTCTCTTCACCTTCGCGGAGGAGCACTCGTGTTCGCGTAGGGCAAGCCCTCTTAGCCTTCGCGTTTGCGTGGTCCCTCTCGTGTTCACGAAGGGAAATTTTCCCCTGGGCTTTGATTTTGGCTTTCTAAATCGCGAAAGCCCTATCGCGATCGTGATTAAGGACCACTAGGCAGAACATCTTTTGAAAAATGAGACTTAGGCTTTTTTGAGTTCATTTATTACACTCTTGGGCAATTTTGGAGCTTTAAAGAGGGGGATTTCAACATAACTATTGAAATTAAGTAATTCCTACCCAATGTATGTTTAATACATATAATATGGGTAGATTTTAACATGTAAAATTATAAAATTATGGGTTTAGTTGAAAAACCTAGGTTTTGACAAAAATGAGATTTAACCACGAAAATCATTGTGGGATTGGGTAAAAACTATATATTTGAGTGAGGTTATGGAAAACATTAAAATATTTTCGATGTCGCCCAATGTTAGCCCATAGTAAGTGTCGATATCGACCCCTCGTCACTACTTCTTTTAGCTTAGACTAGATACTTACTAGGTACATGTTGCTTATGTACTCACGCTACACTTCTACACTAATCGAGCAGGATCGGAGGCAGGTGCATCTGGCAGTCATACCGGCGCGCATCCCATATATCCCGAGGCCTAGTGGTGAGCTTCTTCCTGAGCCGTTCTACTGCCCCTAGAGTCTCTCTTTTGTATTTATATTCTGTCTACTTTATTTTATACAATAGTTAGAGTTTTGTATATTCTACTAGTTGCTCATACACTTGTGACACCAGGTCTTGGTACACTCACTAATATACTTTATGGTTTTGGAGTAACCGTTTCACTACATTCATTTCCTTATTCGTCCTCTTTTTTATTGTTAAATTTTCTACTCTATATTTTCTGAAAAAATGGAATTTAAATTAATTAGAAATTGATTTAAAAGGGAAATCCTATGTTTAATTCACTGTTGGCTTGCCTAGCGGTAACATTGGGCGCTATCACGGTCCATAGGAGAAATTGGGTCGTGACACTAGGTTACATTGGTCTCACGAGCCATGAGTAGGTTTAGTAGTGTCTTGCGGATCGGTATGGAGACGTCTATACTTATCTTCAAAGGCTGCCGAACCCTTAGGATAACTTCACATCCTTGTATTCTCATCGTGACGATTTGTTGATTTCGGGAACTAAACTTTTGTTATTTTATTCTCCTACAAATGGTGAGGACACGTGCTACCGGACAGGACGGATATTCACCTGTACCACCGGCTAGGGCCATGAGAGGCTGGGGTCACAGTAGGTGCCGTGGTAGGGGCAGAGGTGTAGCTCGTACAGCACCTGCAGATCCACGAGTTGCCCCAGCTCAGGAGAAGGTTCTAGATGTGATTGAGCCGGTGGGACCAGCTCAGGCACTAGCTGTGCCTATTGTGATTCCAGGCGCACATGAGGCTCTGGCCCAGATATTGATTGTTTGTGCTGTACTTGCTTAGGGGATCTCTGCTTGGGCCGTAGCAGCCACTTCTCAGGCCGGGGGAGGTACTCAGACTCCCGCCGCCCGTACTCAGAGCAGGTGATGCAGGTACTTCAAACACCGAGGGTACTACCAGCCAAGCCAATTTTAGTTGCTCAGGTCCAGGTGGGTCCCGTTATGACTGATGACGAGTTGAGGAGACTAGAGCTATTTGGGAGACTCCGGCCTCCATTATTCAGTGGGGCTGAGTCTGAAGATGCCAAGGACTTCTTAGTTATGTGCCAGCGGATTCTTCGCATGGCACGTATTCTAGATACCAATGTGGTCTAATGTGCTACTTTTCAGTTTACTAGGGCTGCCTTTAGATAGTGGAAGGCTTATGAGAGGCGCAAGTCAGTCGGTGCAGCACCACTTACATAGCGTGAGTTCTCCGCAGAAAGTTTGCGCAGCTATGTCAGGATGGCATGTCTGTGGCCCAGTATGAGATGAGGTTTTTAGAGTTGGTGTGAGCACGTAATTTTTACCCTATATGAATTACTCCCATAAATTCAAGAAAATAAATTTCTTTTCATTATTTGCAATTTTGTGGATTTTTATGGCATTTTGTTAATTGTTTGCATTCGTCGGTGCATTTTTATTTAATTGATGAAAAATACAAAAAATATGTTGCATTTGCATTTTAGGACTTAATTCTACACCTTGGGATTAATCGACAAATTAGTTGTTTTAATGAAAATGAGGGAAAATAAAAAAATGGTTTAATTTGCATTTTTTAATTTTAATTTTGATTTTTAGGTAGTTTTTCTTTTAATTTATTTTTCTAATTAATTAATTGTGATATTTGATATTTAGATTTAATTAGTGTTTTTTTAGGTTCTTGGATTTAATTTATATTTTTAATTAATTTTGAAAAGGACTAATTTGAAAAATGAAAAGGGAATTAAAGAGATAGAAATTGGGCTGCCTTGATTTAATATTACAAAGGCCCAATGATTTCCCCTCCCAAAACCCGACCAGACCCGGCCCACTTCCACCCAAAGACCCGGTCTGCCCCACATAGCTAGTTAAACGACAGGGTTTTGAGTTATTTGGTCTCAATTTAATCTTGGCCACCTCTTATACTTCATCCAACGGCCCCAAACGTTCCCCCATATCAAATAAGATGGTATGGAAGTCCTTCGGTTAACCTAAGACCAAACGAATCCCCTTCTTGCATCTCCCTCACCAAATCATGCCGCCCCTGAGTGATTCAGCCATGATCACCGGCGGTTGACCTCCAAACCCCCTCAAAACTTGACCACATAACCACTGTTACACCTTCATTCCGAATCCACCCTTGTCTCATTTCCCAAACCGCTCACCTTCTCCAAATCAGGGATCAAAGGTAGCACTGAAATCCTCTGTCTTCTTTCTTTTGATCTCCGCTCAGTCAAGCCTCTCCTTGGTGTTGCATGCGTGAAATCGATCAGTTTTGATTAGGGGCTGAGCGGTTGAAGGTTCGTTTGTGCTTGATGGTTAAGCTTGGTCATAAATCTCCGATGGGTCAGCATCTATGTTTCCTCCTCGTTCTTGACTCATGATGAGAACTGTGACAAAGAGCACAGGCCATTGGAGAAATTCTGGCTAATGCTCGATGTCAAATTTCACACCATGAAGTCGAGGTTCTTTGCACCAGTGCTATCGTTTTGTGGGTCATCGATCTAGCCGGTACCTCCTTTCCTCTTCATCTCAGTTAGGCTTAGAATTTGTAGTTTTTGTTTTTAGTTGTTTAATTAGGTGATAATAAGAGGCTAAGATATAATTAATTTCTCTGTTATTATTTGCTTATTGTCTTTTGCCTTCTCTTACTTCTTCGTTTTATTATTTATTTCTGCTTTATTTATAGAGTTCATGTCTAGAATTCAGAATTGGGGCCTATTTGTTTTCTTTTGTCATTTGGGAAATTCATCTGCCTAAATTTGAAATTGGGTCCGCCAAGGGTAAGAAGCCCAATTAGATGTTTAAAACTTGAAGAAGCAGGGGCCCAAAGGTACTTGGGCAGTGTGGTGCAACGTTTGTAATACACAGGGGTGTGAGGGGGTAGTTTGGGTAATTGGATAAGAGAATCTTGGGTGTAACTGATTAGGAAGCTTCTAGGAAGTGGGGTTGGGGGACTAATATGAAAGTCTTATAATTAGAATAGGGGTACCTAAGCTAAAACGAAAATTTAAAAAGAGGCAAAGAGCAAAAATTAAAATCTGAGGCTGCCCTACTTGCCTTGCCTATAAAGGCATCTTTTCTTGCCTTTCAAGGCAGATTTTAAGAGCTGAAAATGTAGCAAATACAGACCTGCTGAAGCAGTCTTTTGTTCATTGATTTGTGATAGATTGATATTAGTGTATGGAAAGTTTTTTGGAGTCAAGCTGTATTGAGTTTACTGTTATATTGGATTTGGAATTGATTTCTTGGCTTCAAGTGTTAAATCTGGACTGAGCTGTTGCTGTTGTTGATCTCTACTGCTAAGATTGCTGATCCCTTTTTGTTTCTTTCCCCAATATCAGGTACACATCTCTGAAATTCAAACCATGTGATCTTCAAATTGGGAGTCGAAAATGGAATAGAATATCTTGATGTTTGAGTGTTGAACTGTTGGTTCTTAATCAGCTTTTATTCTGTTTATCTTCCTTTCTGTTTCATGCTGTTTTTCAAAAGTGATGTATATTTATCTTAGGGTTTGGATATGTTCTGTTTGAGTAGTAGTTGTTCATAGTCTAGCTTACTGGTTGATCCCATTTCATGTTACTCGTGTTGTTTTCCCTTTTAAGGATTGGATCAAATTTTGTTGATATGACTGATTCAAGGTTTTGGATCGTTAAACATGTGCTAAGTAAGAATTTCTTAGTTTGTTGTAGTATACTTGGATCTAGTATGCATAATGGATATGTATTTGTTTGAAATGGGACTTGGTTTATTGATTTTAGGGGTGTTTTAGCTTAGTGGTGTCCATGTTTATACATAAGTTTTTTTTGTTAAATATTTCAAAAGGCTGTAGGTGTAACTGTAAGTTTAAACTCAAATTTAAAAACCTGAGAGCTCCATGCTGGATTCTTCATACGTCTGAGGTCAATCAATTATAAATGTAAGAAAGTAAAACTGGGAGTTGGTAGCAAGGTGTAGCATAAAAGTGGTTTTGTTTTATCAAGTGATGAATAGCTTAATGGTCATGTCTCTTTGATTTGCATATCGGTTTGCCTCTACTGGGGTTCGATCCTGAATCACACGCTTGCAGCATGTGCTCGCTAATATTTGGGCTCCTCTTGGGCTTGAATATCGAGACCATTTCAATTTGAAAGGAAGCCCATTACATTTGGGCAGCCTCGTGATTCTTTGTCTCTAAATAGAGACTTTGATGAAGGGTCGGGGCCTGTCATCAGGCCTGGTGTTCTTTCGACAAATAATGGGTTCAACTTTAGGTGAAGTAGCCATAATTTCCTTGAGTCTCTTTTTAACTAGTATATCTTTATTGGAGGTGAGCCATTTAAATAACGCAAACTAGTTTATGGCCCTCCGAAGCCTAATTCAAACACCTTTCTAATTTATAATTGGGGTGCACCATGCCAAACAAAATCCCAAATGAGTGGCCCTCGCTTAATTGCTTCTTTTAAAATCCTTAGAATTCGAGGCATGCCATTTAGCAAATTTCCATGGCCCTCACAAAGCTAAAAACACGTAGTTGCTTTAGGCGCATTATTTTAATAATTTACCTTCCTAAACTCGGGTGCACATTTATGTGACCGAAATCCAAATCTCAACGTTAAATAAAATGTGTTATGAGCTGCGGGTGCATTTATGTGACGTGGTTCAAAACACATTTTAAATGACGTTGCAATTTTCTTTAAAATACGAATAAAAGCGGTTAAAAGTTAAAATTGCAAATAGGTTCAAAATGTTTTAAAATCAGATAATTAAGCCGAATGTAACAGTTGAGCGACCGTGCTAGAACTACGGAACTCGGGAATGCCTAACACCTTCTCCCTGGTTAACAGAATTCCTTACCCGAATTTCTTGTTCGCGGACTGTAATACAAAGTCAACTCTTTCCTCGATTCGAGATTTGAAACTGGTGACTTAGGACACCCTAATTCTCCCAAGTGGCGACTCTGAATCTCTAAATAAATAAATCACGTTTCGATTGTCCTTTAATTTGAAAAAGTCCCTTATATACCCTTTCGGGGGTGTAAAAAAAAGGAGGTGTCACAGCTCTGGCGACTCTGCTGGGGAAAAGAACCCAGAACTTCTGGTTCAGGGTTCAGAATTCGAGCTTGGAATAATTGTTGTATTTGGCTTTACTTATTATCTGATTTTATTACATGTTTGGGACTAATGTGCAAAATGTTGCTTTTTACCGCTTTAATATTATCTGAACTGTATATATAAACTGCTACGAAACCCTTCTCTTCTCATCTTCGGGGATGTGCTCGCTGGTCGAGACTCCCTATTATGGTAGTGTCATACCTTGAAATTAGAAAGAGGCTCGGACAAGTTACTAAGCCGGATGGCCTTTTGGTTCCCGGTACGTAGCCCCCTCCTCGACTCGAGTTGTCCGCTCGGGTACACAGTCTAGAACATATACCCAGGTTTTGAACCTAGAATAACTCAGCCTCATGCTCGATCCCTAGTAGGAACGCTTGTTTGCATCATGTGCATTTGACTTAGGGGACTAAACACAGGGGTTGGGTCCGTCTAGGACAGGTGTACCCAAAATAACAGACCATCCTGATGCATCCTACTTGTGCATTTATCTGCTTTGGATTTGCATGCTGACCGGCTTTCTGAACAAAAGGGGAGAGTTTGTGAAAAGGAAATAGCAGTGTGGGGGTTAAGAGGGGTAATCACCTGTTTTGAAAGAAAAAAACCAATGTCCAAATGGTACTGAAACTCTGCCGAATTTTTGAGATAAATAAAGAAAAAAAAGAGAAGAAGGAAAAGGTTTTGTTTTCAAATAGTTGGTTTTGTTTTATTTGCCGAACTACGCTAGTTTGATTCTCACAAGCGTGAGATACGTAGGCAACCCTCATCGGGTCCAACTTCCCTTTTGCAAAACTAGCCCAAAAAGAACAAAATTTTATGGTAAATAAGTAAGGTGATGCCATTTTTGTCAAAACTAGCCGAATGTCCCTAAAAGGGCGCTGGAAGGCTGTTTTTGCAAGAACAGCCACCTTTGGTTATTTTCAAATTTTTTGGCCGGTTAGCGAACACAGCCTTAAAATCTTCTTCCTCGAGGTGCTGAAAGGCCGTATTGGCAAAGCCAGATATTTTTATGAAAATTTTAAAAAAAATAGTGATAACTTTTTGAGTCAAAAATGAGTCTTGATTTTTCTCCTGTTAGTTTCCTTTTTGATCCAGTTGTTTTTTATGGTAAAAATTCGGTAGGATGAGTCGTTGTAATCAAAACATTTTATTTTTATTTGAAAATCCCAAAATGTTTTATTTTTATCCCCCAGAACTACGCTTGGTCTGATTCATGCGGGGTCATGATACGTAGGCAATCTCCATAGGATTCGACCATAACCAAGAGAAAGAAAAAGAGTGATAAAAAAAAGAAAAAGAAAAATAAAAAAAGAGAGAAAGAGAAAAGAAAAAGAGAGAAATAAGAAACCGAGAGAAGGAAACAATGGCAAAATAAGATAGAAAAATGAGAGAATAAAAACAAAGAGAAGGCAAAGGAAAGAATGAAAAGAAAAAAAGAAGGAAAAAAGAGAAAAGGGAAGTTGCAAATGGAAATAAGGGAAAGCCGGGATGACGCAAGCAACTGATCAAATGCATAATAGAAACCGTTAACTGCTTAGGTGCATTCATTCCCCAAATGTGCGGTTGCCTATCTATTAAGCTCTAATCACTAATAAGTTTGTTGTTGACAATTCAGTACAGAAAGGTGGTTGGTTTGTGGTTCCTGAAATAGTAACTCCTCTCCACAACATAAAGTCAAAAGGCAATGGCAGACAACAATAGAACTGAGTTGGTTGATATCGGGGCCCGAAAACAGTTGGTGAAACAGGACAATGGGTTGGTTGAAGAGGTAAAGATGTTGAGACAACACATGGCAGACATGTATTAGGCTTGGATGACTGGGAAGGCACCACCCCCGCCACCACCTAGCTTCCTAGATGCCACCCTTACCCTAGCTCCGGACACAATGCCAGATGATCCTCCATACTCTCCAGATCCACCCGCTTATCTCCAAGTTCATGATGCCCAATATTATCCCTCAGAGGGTGCCCACAAGCTTCCCTACTCATACAAACAGGGCCCGCGGGATGAGCCTCATGTTGAAAATGAAAGGTTCACAGGAAGAGAAGGGCGAGATGGGATACCCAGGAGGCTGAAAGACATAGAACAGTCCATAAGGAACAAGCAAGGAATGAGAGACCAGGGTAGCATGACTTACAAAGAACTGTCTGTGTCCCCTGATGTACGCCTGCCCGCAGGGTTCAAAGTGCCAAAATTTAACTTGATGATGGGTGTGGAGATCCGGTAGCCCACCTGAGGGTCTATTACAGTGAAATGAGAAGCGTTGGAGAGAAAGATGACCTGTTGATGGCATATTTCAGTAAGAGCCTGACTGGGGCAGCTTTGGACTGGTATACTCGTCAAGATGTTGGTAAGTGGCGTACATTTGGTGACATGGCTGAAGATTTTGTTCGATACTTTCAACACAAATCAGGCGTTATCCCAGACCGCTCCTCCCTATCTAGAATGGATAAGAAGCTGGAGGAAAGCTTTAGAGAGTTTGAGCTCAGATGGAGGGAGCAAGCTGCTCGAGCCAGTACCCCGATTGATGAAGAATAAATGGTTGAGCTATTCCTACAAGCCCAGGGGCCCACCTACTTCAGTCATTTGATCCCGGCCTTGGGAAAGCCTTTCAATGATGTGTGAAAATAGGGGAGCTAGTAGAAGAGGGAATCAAGTCAGGCAAAATCATGAGTTGTTCGGCATTGAAAGATACTATGAAAGACATTCAGAACATCCCAGTAAGCTTGGGTGGAAGAAAGAGAAATAGAAAGATGATCCGATGAGCTTTCCCGATCAACACTTCCAGCCTCGACATCGTCCCCGTGGATATCCTTGTGCACCAGATGATCCTCCCCAATACCACTTCTCTCCACAGAACTCCCAAAGGCGTACATCACTTTCCCAGTACCCAGTTCCACAAAATGCCTATCTACCCCCACGAGCCTACCGAAAACCCCCTGGATCGGGTTTTCGGCCCAATCAAGCCTTCAAGGACGAGAGGTTACGGAAGAAGAAAACCTACACTCCGTTGGGAGAGTCATATGCCAATCTGTTCCAGAGGCTAAAGAAATTGGACATGTTGAAGCCAACCCAGATAAAAATTCCAAACCCTCTTCCAAAGAAGTTTGATTTTTCTCAAAGGTGCACATATTGCTCAGATGCCCCGGGGCATGACATAGAGAAGTGTTTGAATATGAAGAATGCAATTCAGAAGCCTATTGATGCAGGCGACATTGTCGTGCAAAATCCGGAAGCAGCAGACACCAGCCAAAGTCCATCGCCTGTGCATAATGAGGCACACATGGTGGGTATGATTTATTTTGAAAGGAATGTGAGAATTCTTCTGGGAGCCTCGGAGGCCCACGTGCTACTAAGCTTTCAGCGCTATCAGAGGTTGATCTTGAAAACGAGCCGGCAAAAGGAACCCAAAAGCAACTTGTTAAGAACAATGTGATGAAGACTTGTGAAATTCCTAGTATTGGTGATGCAGAATTCAGTGGCTAAGATACCGTGCTTGGTAATTAGAAAGACGCTCCATTGCTCGATCAGTCGGAGAGGAGCTTGGTGGCTTAGTTTGTTGTCATTTCTATTGTCCGAGTTATTTCAGGGTTGTAATCCGGATATTGTCTTGTGACTCAAACCCTTCTATCCTTTTATTTTGTCTAGTTCCTTTAGTCGTAGTATCTCATTTAGTGTTATCTAGGTTTATTTTAGGGTTGTACCCCAGTTTATGTTGCTTGTTTTGTTGTTTAAACCCTTTCACCGTCTGTCCAATGCAATTCTCTGTTTTCTGCCATTTCTAGTCATTTTTGTTTAGTTCTCTTCTCCTTTTACAGTTCTTTTCATGCTGGTTCTAGTGACATGACATGCATGCAAAATTCTCAGCCTGGTCTTAAAAAGTCAGTTTAGTCATGAGGCAATGAAACAAATCTGATGATGTAGGGACATTTGAGGGAAATAAGTGAAGGCATTTTGAGATCACTTCAAGCCCGAATTGTGTGAAACTGGGGCAGATAGAACGTAACGAAACCCTATTGAAATGCATCATGCCGCATCAGATTGAAGTTAAAGGCAAGTTTGCCCAAATTTGCAGGGTCCGTTCGTGGTAATGAGAGTGAGGGTGTTGTCCAATGATGCTTTGTGTTTAACAAATGAAGAAGGCAAATGTGTGGATATGGTTATCAAGTCTGGCACAATCAAAAGATGTTACGAATGTTTTCTGTGGTTTGTTTAACTGTGTTGTTTGTACTTGGCATGTTCTGAAGATTGGAATGACGAAGATATTTTGTTCTGTTATCTAAACACTTTATCCTTTGTTACTCCTTTGAGACTTATTTATTTTCTTTCATGCACCTCTTTTGGAATCAGTAGCAAAGTTCAGAAACGTAAGCACAAAAGATAAGTAAAGGCAAAAGAGAAAAGAGAAGGAAAAAGAGAAAAAGAAAGAAAAGATAAAAAGAGAAAGAAAAGAATGAAAAGAGAAAGAAAAGAATGTGAAAGAAAAAAGAAAAAGAAAAGAGAAGAAAAACAACAAAAAGAAAAGAAACACAACAAAAAGAAGGGAAGAAGAGAAAAAGAAAAAGAAAAGAAAAATCACAACAAACAAAGCAATTTCTATGACATGAACTACGTTCGACCTGATTCCTTTTAAGGATACATAGGCAGTCTCACGGTTCGGTCCCATCAAAGCAAAAATCCAAAAGTCCCAAGCAAGGAACTGGGGCAGAAGTTGTGGTTGTTGTAAGAAATTTGATTCCAAAAGTTATAATTTTAAACCCATTTGAATTGTTTTGAGCCTCTAATACCCTTTCTTTCTAACCTATCCAAAAGCCCACATTACGGTCCAAAGAAAGACCTTCTGATCAATCTTCGAGAGATGCCAAGTCAAGCAAGTAGAGGTGATTCATTTCAGGGGCAACACTCTAGTCCAAGCAGGAAAATAATGAAGATGAGAGTCTTATTGGTGAAAACCTTCACGGGCACCGTAAGGCGGCGGGAGCTGAGAGAAATCAAAATGAGAGAGTCTTATTGGTGAAAACCTTCACGGGCACCTTGAGGCGACTGTAAGTTGAGAGAAAGAACAAAATGAGAGAGGCTTGATGGTGAAAACCCTTCAGGCACTACAAGTCGAATAAGGCTTGAGAATCAGATGGGAAATCACCAGACGGAGATTGTGAAAGATGACTAACGACGGAGCATCAAAACCCAGTTTCACAGTTTGGGGGTGAAACAGGAGTTGAACATCAGACTTGCTTGACAGAATATCCACAGGTGGATGTCATTGTCATTAGAGTTGGTATCCACATCTGATAGGTTTCTAATTTGTAGCTTTCTTGTTAGGAATCTTCTATTTCCTTTGTCCTTTACTCTGTTACTTTTGTTTTGTTTACTTCCTCTTCCTGAGTTTGTTTGGTCATAACAAGTGAGAAATGACTTCAAAATCTGCCATCGGCTTTCCAATTGCACAAAATGGGATCTGGCTAGCACATCAAAGTGTCATGAGTGAGGAAAAACAACAAGCGCACTGGTTTGGTAACAATCAACATGCTCTGGGATCCTTGTGAAATACAAAGGCTTGGTATATATCAATTCATGAACAATCCAACAGATGAAGGGTTAGGGTGAACAGATCAAAGGTATTTCCTGTGATAAGATTGACAAAAGGGTGGTAAACCAGTGACGAGCAAGACCTTCCAAGCAGAAATCAAAGTTATCATGGAAAATGAGGGAGCCGTAGACCTCAAGGATAGGACCGGTGGTTTAAGTCAAGAAAGAACAGCATACGCAATGGGGGTGACACGTGTCGTGCTTTGGGGTTCATATGAGACACAAAGGTTGGTAAATGTCAGTTCAGGAGCAATGCAACAGATAGAAGGTATTGGGTTTTAAACGGAGAAGAGGTATTTTTTGTGTTAAGGGTGACAAAGAGAAGGTGGTGAGTCAATGAACAAGCAAGGTCTTCGAGTGGAAATCAGTTATCATGAGAAGTGAAGGAGCAATCGCCCTCAAAAGTCAAGGCCACAAACCAACCACCATATTTTTAAACTGACAAGATTTTTCTTTGATTGAAACAGGGGCGGAAAGTTTCGTTGTTTCGGAGAAACCCTCCGTAAAGAAAGGCAAGCACCAGACAGGTATGACCGTAAATTTTGAGGAACCTCCTGGAAAATGGGACCTAGTTTAAATTTCAAAACAATCGTGAGTAGCATAATTTAGCATAAATATACCCCAAAGGAATATAACTTGGTTTCAAAGTCTGCATGTTTGAAGATAGGATTCAATTAAGAGTTTTCAGGACCCTCCTGAATAATGGGACCTAGCTTTAAGATTGCTGTTAGATAACAAGATGTAGCGAAAATAATACCTTTAGAAGATATAACTTAGATTTAAAATTGTTGTTTAATTAAGAATTTTGAGGACCCTCCTGGATAATGGGACGTAGTTTTAAGGTCTGCTTAGATAACAAGATATAGTGGAAGTCGTACCTTCAGTAGACATAACTTAGATTAAAACAGTCTTTTAACTAGGAGTTTTCAGGACCCTCCTGGATAATGGGATGTAGTTTTAAGACCTTCTTAGATAACAAGATTTAGCGGAAGTCATACCTTTAGAAAATATAACTTAGATTTAAAACTGTCATTTAAATAGGAGCTGTCAGGACCCTCCTGGATAATGGGACCTAGCTTTCAAATTCTTAGTAATATTTGGTAATATGATTCAGTTTAACACTCACATATGTGCCCAGCTACCAAACTGCGGTAGAAAATTTTTTTTGTTTTGTCTATTTTTGTTGAAATCATGTACCCACTTGGAGAACGGGGAGAAGCAGTTCAAGTTTTAGCAATCAGGAGCCCGCCTGGAAAGCAGGGAATACATTTCGAGTTTAGCAATTAGGAGCCCGCCTGGAGAGTATGGGAATACATTTCAAGTTTAGCAGTCAGGAGCCCGCCTGGAGAGCATGGGAATACATTTCAGGTTCAGCAGTCAGGAGCCCGCCTGGAGAGCATGGGAATACATTTCAAGTTCAACAGTCAGGAACCCGCCTGGAGAGCATGGGAATACATTTCAAGTTAGGAGCCCGCCTGGAGAGCATGGGAATACATTTCAAGTTTAGCAGTCAGGAGCCCGCCTGGAGAGCATGGGAATACATTTCATGTTCAGCAGTCAGGAGCCCGCCTGGAGAGCATGGGAATACATTTCAAGTTCAGCAGTCAGGAGCCCGCCTGGAAAGCATGGGAATACATTCAAGTTCAGCAGTCAGGTGCCCCCCTGGAGAAAGGGAAAACATCTCAGATTACAATTCAAGTCGGTAACAAAGGAATTCCACAGGGAGAATACAAGTCAACGAGGAAACAAGGATCACAAGAGCAAGTTTGAAGATATAGATAGAATTTCTTGTAACTCATAGATCATAGTCTAGTCTAGCTTCTTCTTATTTTGATATGGTGTAATAAGGGGTTCAGTAAGCAGTAGCAGCAGTAGCAGCAACAGTTGAAATCACAGCTTCATGGTAGTCCCAGCTACCAAACATTCCTGAACTACACTGACCTGATTCGTTTTTAGCCAAGGATATGTAGGCAACCTCAGAAGCACGGTGCGGTCAAATATTTCAAAAATGCTTCCCACGGAGTATTCAAACGGGCAAAATTTGCTCGTATCCGCACACTTTATCTTTGCCCGAAAACTCTTCGTGTTTCCGAGCAAAGATGGGCAGTTGTGAACACATGATTTTTGCCCTATATGAATTACTCCCATAAATTCAAGAAAATAAATTTCTTTTCATTATTTGCAATTTTGTGAATTTTTATGGCATTTTGTTAATTGTTTGCATTTGTCGGTGCATTTTTATTTAATTGATAAAAAATACAAAAAGTTATGTTGCATTTGCATTTTAGGACTTACTTCTACACCTTGGGATTAATTGACAAATTAGTTGTTTTAATGAAAATGAGGGAAAATAAAAAAAAATGGTTTAATTTGCACTTTTTAATTTTAATTTTGATTTTTAAGTAGTTTTTCTTTTAATTTTTTTTTTCAAATTAATTAATTGTGATATTTGATATTTAGATTTAATTAGTGTTTTTTTTAGGTTCTAGGATTTCATTTAGATTTTTATTTAATTTTGAAAAGGACTAATTTGAAAAATGAAAAGGGAAATGAAGAGATAGAAATTGGGGTGCCTTGATTTAATATTACACAGGCCCAGTGATTTCCCCTCCCAAAACCCGACCAGACCCGGCCCACTGCCACCAAAAGACCCGGTCTACCCCACATAGCTAGTTAAACGACAGGGTTTTGAGTTATTTGGTCTCAATTTAATCCTGGCCACCTCTTATACTTCATCCAACGGCCCCAAACGTTCCCCCATATCAAATAAGATGGTCTGAAAGTCCTTCAGTTAACCTAAGACCAAACGAATCCCCTTCTTGCATCTCCCTCACCAAATAACGCCGCCCCTGAGCGATTCAGCCATGGTCGCCGGCGGTTGACCTCCAAACCCCCTCAAAACTTGACCACATAACCACCGTTACGCCTTCATTCCGAATCCACCCTTGTCTCCTTTCGCAAACCTCTCACCTTCTCCAAATCAGGGATCAAAGGTAGCACTGAAATCCTTTGTCTTCTTTCTTTTGAGCTCGGCTCAGTCAAGCCTCTCCTTAGTGTTGTATGCGTGAAATCGATCAGTTTCGATTAGGGGCCGAGCGGTTGAAGGTTCGTTTGTGCTTGATGGTTAAGCTTGGTCATAAATCTCCGATGGGTCAGCATCTCTGTTTCCTCCTCGTTCTTGACTCATGATGAGAACTCTGACAAAGAGCACAGGCCATTGGAGAAATTCTGGCTAATGCTCGATGTCACAGTTCACACCATGAAATCGAGGTTCTTTGCACCAGTGCTATAACTTTGTGGGTCATCAATCTAGCCGGTACCTCCTTTCCTCTTCATCTCAGTCATGCTTAGAATTTGTAGGTTTTGTTTTCAGTTGTTTAATTAGGTGATAATAAGAGGCTAAGATATAATTAATTTCTATGTTATTATTTGCTAATTGTCTTTTGCCTTCTCTTACTTCTTCCTGTTATTATTTATTTCTGCTTCGTTTATAGAGTCCATGTCTAGAATTCAGAATTGCGGCCTAATTGTTTTCTTATGTCATTTGGGAAATTCATCTGCCTAAATTTGAAATTGGGTCCGCTAAGGGTAAGAAGCCCAATTAGATGTTTAAAACTTGAAGAAGCAGGGGCCCAAAGGTACTTGGGCAGTGTGGTGCAAGGTTTGTAATACACAGGGGTGTGAGGGGGTAGTTTGGGTAATTGGATAAGAGAATCTTGGGTGTAACTGATTAGGAAGCTTCTAGGAAGTGGGGTTGGGGGACTAATATGAAAGTCTGATAATTAGAATAGGGGTACCTAAGCTAAAATGAAAATTCAAAAAGGGGCAAAGTGCAAAAATTAAATTCTGAGGCTGCCCTACTTGCCTTGCCTATAAAGGCATCTTTTCTTGCCTTTCAAGGCAGATTTTAAGAGCTGAAAATATAGCAAATACACACAGCTAGAATTTTGAGGGAAAAAATACTGTTCCATTGATTTTCTTCTTGAATTTCAAAATTTCCAACCTGCTAAAGCAATCTTTGGTTCATTGAGTGTTTATGATGGATTGATATTAGTGTATGGAAAGTTTTTTGGAGTCAAGCTGTGTTGAGTTTACTGTTATATTGGAGTTGGAATTGATTTTGTGGCTTCAAGTGTTAAATCTGGACTGAGCTGTTGCTGTTGTTGATCTCTGCTGCTAACATTGCTGATCCCTTTTTGTTTCTTTGTTTCCCCAATCTCAGGTACACATCTCTGAAATTCAAACCATGTGATCTTCAAATTGGGAGTCAAAAATGGAATAGAATGTCTTGATGTTTGAGTGTTGAACTATTGGTTCTTAATCAGCTTTTATTCTGTCTATCTTCCTTTCTGTTTCATGTTGTTCTTCAAAAGTGATGTATATTTATCTTAGGGTTTGGATATGTTCTATTTGAGTAGTAGTTGTTCATAGTCTAGCTTACTGGTTGATCCCATTTCATGTTATTCGTGTTGTTTTCTCCTTTAAGGATTGGATCAAATTTTGTTGATATGACTAATTCAAGGTTTTGGATTGTTAAACATGTTTTAAGTAAGAATTTCTTAGTTTGCCGTAGTATACTTGGATCTAGTATGCATAATGGATATGTATTTGCTTGAAATGGGACTTGGTTTATTGATTTCAGGGGTGTTTTAGCTTAGTGGTGTCCATGTTTATACATAATTTTTTTTTAAATATTTCAAAAGGCTGTAGGTGTAACTGTAAGTTTAAACTCAGATTTAAAAACCTGAGAGCTCCATGCTGGATTCTTCATACGTGTGAGGTCAATCAATTATAAATGTAAGAAAGTAAAACTGGGAGTTGGTAGCAAGGTGTAGCATAAAAATGGTTTTCTTTTATCAAGTGATGAATAGCTTAACGGTCATGTCTCTTTGATTTGCATATCGGTTTGCTTCTACTGGGGTTCGATCCTGAATCCCACGCTTGCAGCATGTGCTTGCTAATATTTGGGCTCCTCTTGGGCCTGAATATCGAGACCATTTCAATCTGAAAGGAAGCCCATTATATTTGGGCAGCCTCGTGATTCTTTGTCTCTAAATAGAGACTTTGATGAAGGGTCGGGGCCTGTCATCAGGCCTGGTGTTCTTTAGATAAATAATGGGTTCAACTTTAGGTGAAGTAGCCATAATTTCCTTGACAATCTTTTGAACTAGTATATCTTTATCGGAGGTGAGCCATTTAAATAACACAAACTAGTTTATGGCCCTCCGAAGCCTAATTCAAACACCTTTTTAATTTAGAATTGGGGTGCGCCATGCCAAACAAAATCCCAAATGTGTGGCCCTCGCTTAATTGCTTCTTTTAAAATCCTTAGAATTCGAGGCGTGCCATTTAGAAAATTTCCATGGCCCTCGCAAAGCTAAAAACACGTAGTTGTTTTAGGCGCGTTATTTAATAATTTACCTTCCTAAACTCTGGTGCACATTTATGTGACCCAAATCCAAATCTCAACGTTAAATAAAATGTGTTATGAGCTGCGGGTGCATTTATGAATAAAAGCGGTTAAAAACACATTTTAAATGACGATGCAATTTTCTTTAAAATATGAATAAAAGCGGTTAAAAGTTAAAATTGCACATAGTTCAAAATGTTTTAAAATCAGATAATTAAGCCAAATGTAACAGTTGAGCGACCATGCTAGAACCACAGAACTCGGGAATGCCTAACACCTTCTCCCGGGTTAACAGAATTCCTTACCTGGATTTCTGGTTCGCGGACTGTAATGCAGAGTCAACTCTTTCCTCGATTCGGGATTTGAAACTGGCGACTCTGAATCTTTAAATAAATAAATCCCGTTTTGATTGTTCTTTAATTGGAAAAAGTCCCTTATATACCCTTTCGGGGGTGTAGAAAAAAGGAGGTGTGACAGTTGGCTCGTCACATAGTTTGGTTGGTTCTTGCTGAGAAGGAGAGGATTAGGAGGTTCATTGATGGCCCCACGTATTAGTTGTGGTTTCTTATGAATCGGGAGAGAGTATCAGGTGCTACGTTCAAGAAGGTGGTTGATATTGCTCGGTAGATAGAGATGGTCCATAGTCCGGAGTATGAGGAGAGGGAGGCCAAGAGGCCTCATGGTTCGGGTGGTTTTCGGTAGTGTTCCTTCAGGGGGAAGTTCCACCACAGTAGGGGTCGTCCTTATAGGCCCGCTCAGATGACTCGTCCAGTTCATCACTGTGCATCTTCTAGCCATGGTTCATACAGTGCCTGTCTGGGTCCGTCATCTCTTTGTGCTCTTCTCGCTCAGATTTTATTTTGTGCCCCTTCAATTCAGGGTTCATATGCATCTAGTTCTTCCAGTGGGGTAATCTGGTTGGTGGGGCACAATCTAGTCCCCACCACCATCGTCTGATGGGGGTTGCTACGAGTGTGGGGAGCTTGGTCATATTAGGAGGCAGTGTCCTCGCCTCTTGGGAGGTCCAATTCAGTAGAGGGTCCAGACTATGACTTCAGCACCAGTTACTTCACCACCCGCCGGGCCAGCTCGGGGTGCGGCTCAAGCAGCTAGGGGTCGCCCTAAAGGGGGAGGCCAATCAGATGGCGGCCAGGCCCGATTCTATGCTATTCCTGCCAGGCCAGATGTCGTTGCTTTAGACACAGTGATCACAGGTATTATTTCAGTATGTCACGGGGATGCTTCTTTATTATTTGACACTGGTTCCACTAATTCGTATGTATCATCGTATTTTGCTTATTATCTAGATAGCCCCGTTAGTATCATTTGTTCATGTATCTACGCTAGTGAGCGATACTATTATTGTGGACCGCATATATTAGCCATGTGTAGTGACTGTTGGGGGATTGGAGACTAGAGTTGATCTCTTATTGCTTGGTATGGTTTATTTAAATGTGATCTTGAGTATGCATTGGTTGTCTCCATGTCACGCTATTCTTGATTGTCATGCTAAGATCGTGACGTTGGCAATGCCAGGTTTTCCAATGATCAAGTGGAAAGGTTCTCTACACTATGTTCCTAGTAGGGTGATTTCTTATTTGAAGGCCCAACGGATGGTTGGAACGGGTGTCTGTCATATTTCGCGTTTGTGAGGGATATGGATTCTCATACTCCTACCTTTGATTCTTTCTAGTGGCGAGACTTTCCGGATGTGTTTCCTGCAGACCTGCCGGGCATGTCGCCCGACAGGGACATTAACTTTGGTACTGACTTGGTGCCGGACCATCCTATTTCTATCCCTCTGTATCTTATGGCACCAACTGAGTTAAAGGAATACGAAGAGCAGCTTCAGGAACTTCTTGATAAGGGATTTATTAGGCCTAGTGTGTTGCCTTTGGGTGCACTAGGTCTATTTGGGACGAAGAAGGATGGTACTATGCGGATGTGTATCGACTATAGGCGGTAGAACAAACTTACAATCAAGAACAGTATCCTTTACCGTGCATTGATGATCTATTCGACCAACTTTAGGGAGCGAGGGTGTTATCTAAGATTGATTTGAGGTCTTGGTATCACCGACTGAAGATTCGGGACACGGATATTGTAAAGATGACATTCAGGACCCGTTATGGTTATTATGAGTTCCTTGTGATGTCTTTTGGGCAGACCAATGCCCCAACAACATTTATGCATATGATGAACAATGCATACCAGCCATATCTCGACTTGTTTTTCATAGTATTAGTGGACAATATCCTGGTGTACTCCCATACACAGGAGGAGCATCCCCAACAATTAAAGATTCTATTACAACGGTTGAGATTTATGCCAAGTTCTCCAAGTGTGAGTTTTGGCTTAGTTCGGTGGCATTCTTGGGGCGTATGGTGTCCAGTGAGGGATTAAGGTGGATCCAAAGAAGATAGAGGCATTTTAGAGTTGGCCCAGGCCGTCCTCAACTACTGAGATTTGGAACTTTCTTGGCTTGGCCGGTTATTATTCTCGCTTTGTGGAGGGTTTCTCGTCTATTGAATCGCCTTTGGCCAAATTGACCTAGAAGGGTGCCACTTTCAGGTGGTTGGAGGAGTGTGAGAAGAGCTTTCAGAAGCTCAAGACTACCTTGACCACACCTCCATTTCTAATTTTTCCTTCAACTTCTGGCTCCTATACAGTGTATAGTGATGCTTCTCGGACCGGTATTAGGTGTGTCTTGATGCAGGAGGGTAGAGTGATTGCTTATGCTTCACGTCAGTTGAAGCCTCATGAGAAGAACTATCCCATCCACAATTTGGAGTTGGCTGCCATCATTCATGCATAGAAGATTTGGAGGCATTATCTCTACAGTTTGTCATGTGAGGTATTTACAGATCATCAGAGTCTCCAGCACTTGTTCAAACAAAATGATATAAATTTGAGGCAACGGAGATGGTTGGAACTGATAAAGGACTATGATATTACTATTCTGTATCATCCCGGGAAGGCCAATGTGGTGGCCGATGCCTGGAGTAGAAAGGTGGTGAGTATGGGTAGCCTTGCATTCATTCCTATTAGGGAGATACTGCTTGCAGTTGATGTTCAGGCCTTGGCCAACAAGTATGTGAGATAAGATGTTTCGTAGCCCAGCCGGGTACTAGCTTGTGTGGTTTCTCGGTCTTCCTTATTTGATCGCATCAGAGAGCTTCAGTATGATGATCCCCATTTGCTTGTCCTTAAGGACATGGTTCAGCAGGGCGATGCAAAGGATGTTACTATTGGGGATGATGGGTGTTGAGGATGCCGGGTCGGATCTGTGTTCCAAACGTAGATGGGATACGTGAGTTGATTCTTGAGGAGGCCCAAAGCTCGCGGTTCTATTCATCCGGGTGAACGCTAGGATGTACCCCGACTCGAGGCAACATAATTGGATGAGGAGAATGAAGAAAGATATAGTGAGGTTTGTATCTCGGTGCCTAAACTGTCAGTAGGTGAAGTATTAGCTTCAGAGACCGGGTGGATTGCTTTAGAGGCTTGAGATTCCAGAGTGGAAATGGGAGCGTATTGTCGCGCCCCCTTTTTCCTCGCGGAGTCCGGGTTTCGACATTCTGGGAAAACTCCTTTTCCTTTTGGGAATTGGGTATTTGAATTTGAAGAGTCGCCACCTAATGGATTTAAGGTGCGTTAGGGTACCTAAAGCAAATAACTCATGAAACCGGTTTGCTTTACTAGAGATTTGGGTAAGGGCTCGAAATAACCTTGAGAGGAAGGTGTTAGGCACCCCTCGCGGTCCACAACGGTGGGTCCCGGCCGAACTCAATTATGTGAATTAGTCATTTAAAAAATAGGCAGTCTAAGCACACATATAAGATAAAGGAAATTTGACAGATGAGCAGTCTAAGCCTAAAGCGTTCTAGCAACCTTAAGATGTATCCTATGCGTGCACTACCCGTCCCTTTACTTATATAGTACGAAGGTATTTAGGACTTCTAGTTAAGGTGGATCTAGACTCTCCTACAATAATTAAAAGGAGAAAACTCTAGGCGACAAACAAAACATGTAGGACTGGACGAAGGATAGAACAGATAAAAGGCTCACATTCTACCTCCACAAATAGAGAAAGTAAGTGCACGTCTCAAACAACAGATTTCAGATATTTAAGAAAGGTCTTAGAACAGGATATCTAGGTGAGCATGACAAGCAGCGAATATGCATCATTGTGTTAAGGCAATGTGATAGAGGCCTATTCAGTTTGCCTATTGAATTTTTTAGAACCTATTGAATCTGGGCAGTCACAATCAAGCAAAGCATAGTTTCATTGTTTTTATTAGACCTTGATTACCTATAGGCTTGCATAGGCGTGGATCTATAATACCCTATAAACATGTTGTCTAAATGCAATTAGAATTTTGGGAATTAGTTTAAAGCAAATTGAATTTATTAAGTCCTATAGGCATGCTGGTCTAGGTGTTAAATATTACATTACAAAACTGGTTTATACACACTTATCTCCACGACATCTAAGTGTTGGGATTGCTTTTAAACAGTTTTTATAGCCGAGATTGTTATTGATTTAGGCGATGTAGACAGGGTTTAATGCGAACACAAACACAGTCCTAAGGCAGGATCTCTAATGCACAAAGAATGGACGTTTTTATCAGGCAGCATTATAGCATTAACATAATAACAGGATTCCTAGATGATCATGATTATGCAGAAAACAGAATTTCTAACAAATGAGGTAGCGAGCCTATAACATGTTGTCTAGTATGCCATGTGATCCTGAGAGCATGGTTTCTGATACAGGTAAACATAGTGTAAACCTAAAGCATGATTTCTAATTCAGGTAGGCAAAGTATAGGCCTAAAGCATGATTTCTAATACACGTAAGTATAATGTAGGCCTAGAGGCATGATTTCTACCCGGTTTCCCCACAAAAAAATCATATAAGAATCCCTCCCTTTTACTAATTTCCCCAATATCTGTTTACAAAGATTATTATTACAGACCAACATTAATAAATAATTACAAAAGTGAAGTTGCTACAACTATAGGGAGCCTGAATATAGGCCCAAAGGATTAACCTGGCAAACCAGGCCTTCAACCAGTCAAAAATGCCATAACATCACAGTGCTCCCAATGGTATCCTGGTGTGTCAAGGTTCCCAATGGCCTCAGGGACCCTGGGCAATGCTCACACCAGAAAAACTTTAAAAGAAACCGTTTGTGAGCAAGTTTGGAAGCCAACTCCAGTGTATCATAGTTCAGAATTGCCTCATGGACTCCTAAGAAATGCTTACACTAGAGGGGCAAGACCCTAGGTGTTCTAAGAATAGGGTTTAAAACAGGAGGTAGTTTTTTAAGAAAATAGTTTTGGATTCTCAGGAAGTAAGGAGCAAACAAGGTCATTCAATCACTATAACTCAAAGAAAGGTCCAAGCAGTCAAATAGTATACACAAACAGGGTAACTTAGAGTTTCAAATTAGCTTACTAGTTGTCACTAGGTGAGCATTCAGTCACATACAAAGGGATAGTAGGGCTGGGGAGTCATATTGGTCAGAGGTGAACATATGATGCTAGTGAAGAAGAAATAAGCATGAGTCTGGTTCATATGGAAACAGAGAAGTCTAACTAAAGCAAGAATAAACAGATTGAGAGTAAGACACACATGGGTTCAATCAAACAGAAGTAGACATGTTAATATAGTCAACATAGATGTAAACATGTTATTGCAGTAGACACATAGGTTTTATTAAGACAGAAGTAGGCATGTTATTATAAGGAAGCATATAGGTTAAGTTGAATAGAAGGAAGCATGTAGTCTAATTGAATGGGAGTACACATACTTACTAGGAATAATGAGCATGAATCACATAGGTCTAGTTAAAGATAAACAGGCTGATATAAAGATCTTACTGATTTAGCAACATAAAATGGACATGCTGGGAATAGGAAATACACAGATCAAATCACACAGAGGTTTCATGATAGAAAAGTTAGAGCATACCAGTTAAAGAAGTAGAAGCAGAAAGTAAAGTAGGCAGGATTCAACAGTCTAGTCCTGGCTTTCAGCCAACTAGACAAACAATGAACACAAGTAGTAGAGAGATGAGAGCAAAGTTTGTGTGTGAGTGTATTTTTTGTAAACTGTTGTCCGTGTCTAAGAGGTAGAATGAGAGTGTATATATAGGAGTTGAATAGTGTAAGTAAATAAGGCAAGGCAAGTAAATATTGTAAATAAGGTAAGGGAAGCAATCAAATAATCAATCAAACTTGATGGGACCGAAAATTAGGGGATTAGACCCATAAATAACTCTGATTGAGTATCAAATAAGGCAAGAAGTGGGTTTAACAGCCAATTAGGGTTAGAACCCATAAATCAAGCAATCAATCACACGAATAAGGCAATCATAGGTAATTAAATACCAATCAAGGGTCAATCAACCCATAAATAGGCAAGGGACACCGATTAGGAGCCTCCGGATTAAGGAAAGCAAGCATAAATCAGTAAATTATTTCAACAAACAATGAAACTCTAGATAATTTAGTTAATCAGTCAATTATTCAAATAATAACGGACAAAAATGTTGAAGTCAAACAATGAACAGTCAAGCAATTGAACCGGGGTCATAGCCATGCGAGAAAGATTAAACAAAACATAAGAATCTCATAAAACCTTTTTCGAAAAACAGAGGTAGAACCCTAAATTTAAAAACAAATACTTAGGGTTGATTAATAGTAGGAAGATGAGGAGAATTTTAAAGAAACGGTCATGGAAACTCGAAACTACTTCAAACACAGAGGCCGACCAACGAATAACGAGAAAACCAAACCCTAATATAACAAAGTGCTTGAAAATCGATTAACAATAAAGAAATAAGAGAACTTTTAAAGAAAAGTCATTGACGGACTCAGAATCGCTTCAGATCAACAAATATCTGGATGGATTCATGTAAAAAATTAGGGTTTTGAAGAAAAAGGAAAGGGGTGAAGAGAATCTGGCCTTGAACCAGAGATTTGAACCATAAACCTCGAGATAGTAACACTCACAGACCAAAGGCGAACCCTCGAAGAGTCTCGAACAAGATCTGGCTAGACCTCTTCAAGATCTTTCCATGAAAAAACAAAATCGGGCGACCAAGAGAAGTCGGAGACCAGTAGAAGTCTCAAACAGCCATGGAAATCCATAGAACGGGTAGGAATCGAAAATATTAGGGCTGGTTTTGGGTTGCGGCGGCTAGGGTTAGGGGTTGGGTCTCAGAGAGAGACGGAGAGGTTAGGGAATTTAGGGCGGCTGTTTTGTGTAAAATGAACTAGGATTAGGGGTATTTGGAAATTAAAAAAGGAAAGGAACTAGAGATCAACGGTCACGATTGATCCTGGAGTTGGGCGGGTTGAATTTAATTGGTTTGGGGTGGGGTGGATTTGGGCTGATTTTAATTGAATTGGAGTTGGGGGAATTGAAATTGGGCTGGTTTAATAGGCTAGGTCCGAAAAATAAAAAGGGTTATTTGTTAAATACCGATTTAATTGATAAAAACAATTTTTAAAAAATAATTAACAGATTATAAAAATGATTTTCATGCCCGAAAATGTTTTAAAACAATTACTTAGTATTTTAAAAAATACAAAAAGCTAAGGCCAGGAAATTTTCATAAGAAAAACAGAAGTTTTATTTGTCATAAAATTGGACATTTTTAGAAATCTCCTTTATTTCCTTGACTGCTTCATCTTGTTTCTTTCCCCATGGTGGAGCATTTTTCTTGAGCATCTCTGTAAGTGGAGAAATGTATGTAGAGATATTTGGGATGAAATCTCTCACATAATTTATTATGCCCAAAAATTATTGGATTTGCTTTGTTATGAAGTTGGTATCCGGAAATTTGAGTAATTCTTGTCATATATGTGGTCCTGGACTGTATTCACCTTGGACAAAATGCATTCCAAGAAAATCAATCTCCTTTTGAGCAAGAACCATCTTTTTTGCTGAGAGCATGATTTCGTACTGTGTTACCAATGCCTCAAATTGACGAAGCAAGTTGATATGTTCCTCCAATGTATAACTAAATAACAGGATATCATCAATGTAAACTAAAGAGGTATGGAGGATGGGTTGGAATATTTTTATCATGGCTTTTTGGAACAAAGAAGGTGCAGTTTTTAACCCGAAGGGCATGACTTTCCATTGGAAGTGATGATCGGGGATGCAAAATCCCGTCTTGGGTCTTTCTTCAGGGCGTATTCCTAATTGCCAAAATCCTGACTTTAAATCAAACTTGGAAAAATATTTGGCCTGGGCTAAGTGGGAGAAAAGGGTGAGTTTATTTGGGATAGGGAACTTATCATCTTGGAAGAAATGGTTAAGTGGCTGGTAGTTGATGACTAACCTGAGTTTTCCTCTTGTTTGCTCAGCTCTTTTGTTGACATAAAATGCTTCGCATGCCCATTGTGAATCTGATTGCTCTATCAGATCAAATTCCAAAAGTTCTTCACATTCTTTCTTTGCAAGCTGGAGATGATCTGGATTCATCCCTGAATGACTGGCTTTTGTCGGATTGATATTTTCATTTTTCTTGAAAGGGAGCTTGATAAAAAACTCTTTGTTTTTCCATAACGGGCGTTTCCCTTTCTTCATGAAATCCTTGTGGGATTCGACACAAGATTGTTCAATGAGATGTTGCTCAATCTCTTTGATTTGTTCGTCATTGGTGATTTGGAATAGCCTTGGAATCTCAGAATAAGGTCTGAACTGCTTTTTAAAAGCTATCCCGTTGGCCCTGATCTGGAGTTGATCTCTAAGTTGTCTGTAAATGTCGAATCCAATAATAAGATCCTTTCCTGGTACATCAGATCCTAGGAGTTTGGTTCTGTACTTCAATCCTGGAAAGAAGTCAATTGTGATCGGGTGCTTTGTAATGACAGTTGTGGTCAAGATTGCATTTGATGCATTGTTGAAATCCTTAAAATGCGGTACCCATTGATCTTCAGGGAGAACAGCAGGATTTATAAGTGAGGAAGCAGCTCCGGTGTCGATGAAAGCAATAACTCGAGTTGGTTTATCCCACTTGGATGAATAAACTTTGAGTTCTACTTGAGGAACGACTGCGAGCGCATTGATTTCCTCTCGGGCTTCGATCATTGGTTCTAAAATTTGGTAATGATCATTGCCTTGATCTTCATAGATATCAAGATAGAATAAAGTTTCTTCATTGGGTTCATCATCCACAGAGAATATGGATTCAAGGTTCTCTTCCTTGCCGAGATGTATGCCGGTGTAATCTTCAATTTCTTCAATCAGTTTGACAGATCTTCTTGATTGTGGACAATTCTTAGCAAAATGTCCAATCTTATGACAAATAAAACATCTGTTTTTCTTATGAAAATTTCCTGGCCTTCTTCGTCTGAAATATTTTGTGCGTCTCTTGNGCCATGAAATGATGTTCTTGGGCCATGAAAATGGTGCCTCCGAACCATGACGCCTTTGAATAATGATATGCAAATTTGAGAGGTCCTCAGGCCATGGCATGGTGTCTTCTGGCTATGAGGATGATGCCATTAGACAATGATGCCTTTGGACAAATTGGCGATATGTCAGCCCATGAGATGCAATAATATGATGCTAAAATCAACAACACAAGGCTTAGTCTTGTGAGGTTGAGGGTAGAGCTTAGCCCGAAAGAGGAGCAAATAAATAGTGCTGGAGAGACAGTGCTTAGTCTCGGAAAATAAAGGTGATGATTGGCCTTATGCAAATAGGAGGCAGAGCTTAACCTCCTGCAAGATTCGGGACAGGGCTTATTCCCACGCAAATGGAAGGCAGAGCTTAGCCTTATGCAGATTTGGAGGCTGTGCTTAGCCTCGTGCTGGATTCAGGACATGGCTTAGTCCCATGCAAATATGGAGGCAGGGCTTGGCCTTACGCAGATAGAGACAGAGCTTATTCTCATGCAAGATTCGGGACAGGGCTTAGTCCCATGCAGATGGAAGGTAGAGCTTAGCCTCATGCAGATTTGGAGGCAGTGCTTAGCCTCGTGCAGGATTCGGGACAGGGCTTAATCCCATGCAAATATGGAGGCAGGGCTTGGCCTCATGCAGATGGAGACAGAGCGCAGTCTCATGCAAGATTCGGGACAGGGCTTAGTCCCATGCAAATGGAAGGCAGAGCTTAGCCTTATGCAAATATGGAGGCAGGGCTTAGCCTCATGCAAGATTCGGGACAGGGCTTAGTCCTATGCGAATGGATGGTAGAGCTTAGCCTTATGCAGATATGGAGGCAGGGCTTAGCCTCATGCAGATGGAGACAGAGCTTAGTCTCATGCATGATTCAGGACAGGGCTTAGTCCCATGCAAAAATAGAATAAATAGCAGGTGATAGCAGAATTTTCTTAGCTGATAATAGATTTCAGTACCACGATTGTTATGAAGATTGTGACTGGGAAGCATGTATATTATTCGCTCCTGCATCCAAAGAAAAATCATGAGTTCTGTAAAAGGGGAGGTCGGTCATGCCTCCGTCGGCTTGCTTGGCTTGCTTTGCTTGGTCCGCAGGTCGTGTTCAAACCATTTGGGGGTAGCGTTGTCTAAACAGAATCATTTTACAAGCAAACATGCATAATTTCAAAGACGTAATAAAAATATATTATTTTAGAAATTGGTTAGATGAACCAGTGACTGTGGCATAATCCGAGACATCACAACCTCTCCTGCTATTGAATTTTGAGGGTCCTCCTCAAAATTATGTCGCAGTTAGATGGACACGTCTGATTGCTGCACATGCTGCGATTGGCTAAAATTGCTTCGGAATTTTGAGGGTCCTTCTCAAAATTCTGCCCCAGTTTCTGATTGTGGGGAAAAATGGGATTTTTACTGAATTGTGACCGAACCCAAAGGGCTGCCTACGTATCCCCTCTTAAACAGGAAACAGGTCGAGCGTAGTTCAATTTACATCATTTTGTGAAAACATAAATAGTTACACATTGTATCGTTTGACTGCATCTGAGCTGATCGGTTTTGGCCAGACTTCTCCGTCCATTTCTGCGAGTATGAGGGCTCCTCCTATCAATACTATGTGAACCATGTAAGGGCCTTGCCAGTTTGGAGAGAATTTGCCTTCGGCTTCATCCTGATGCCAAAAGATCTTCTTCAACACCAGCTGCCCCGGCGTGAACTGTCTCTGCTTGACTCTTTTATTGAGGGCTCTGGACATTCTGTTTCTGATATAGTTGCCCATGACACACTGCATTCATCCTTTTTCCATCTATGAGGTCCAACTGCTCATAACGACTCCTTATCCATTCTGCGTCGCTGAGCACAACTTCTTGTATGATTCTCAAAGAAGGAATCTCCAGTTCAGTAGGAATAGCAACTTCAGTACCATAAACCAGTAAGTAGGGAGTTTCCCCGGTTGATGTGCGGATTGTGGTACGGTATCCCAATAAAGCGAACGGCAGCTTCTCGTGCCATTGTTTGTGATTTTCTACCATCTTTCTCAGTATCTTCTTGATATTCTTATTAGCGACTTCTACAGCTCCATTAATCTGAAGTCTATAGGCTGTGGAATTCTTGTGCTTGATTTTGAATGTCTCACACATGGTCTTCATCAGATCACTATTGAGATTGGAGGCATTGTCACTGATGATTGATTCTGGAACTCTAAACCGGCAAACAATTCGGTCGCAGACAAAATCTACTACGACCTTCTTAGTTACTACCTTGTAAGATGCTGCTTCGACCCATTTGGTGAAGTAATCAATAGCTACCAAGATGAACCGATGCCCACTTGTGGCGGTGGGCTCGATTGGACCAATGACATCCATTCCCCAGGCGGCGAATGGCCAAGGCGAACTTGTTGCATTGAGCACATTTTGCGGCACTTTTATCATATTTGCGTGTACTTGACATTGGTAGCATTTCGGAGATACTGGACGCAATCTATCTCCATGGTAATCTAGAAATAACCGGCCCTAAGTATCTTCTTGGCCAAGACAAAACCATTCATACGAAGGCCGCAGGTCCCAGTGTGTATCTCCTCAAGTAGCTTAGAAGCTTCCTTTGCCTCGACACATCTTAGCAATCCCAAATCAGGAGTTCTTCTGTACAAGGTTCCTCCGCTGTGGAAGAAATTCTTGGACAACCTTCAAAGCGTATGGTTCTGAGTATGATTTGCATGCTCCAGATATTCTCCTTTTGCCAAATATTCTATGATATCGTGGAACCAAGGCTTCCCGTCTGTTTCTTCTTCAACAAGGGCACAATACGCCGAATGGCTATGGATCCTTACTGGGATGGGATCGATGAAGTGGTTGTCGAGATGCTGTATCATGGATGACAAGGTGGCCAATGCATCGACAAACTCGTTCTGAATCCTGGGAACATGCCGAAACTCTATCTTCGTGAACCTATTTCTCAATTCCTGCACATGGTGGAGATATGGAAATATCTTGGAATTCTTGGTGGCCCATTCTCCTTGTACCTGGTGCACAAGCAAATCTAAATCACCGATTACCAACAGCTCCTGAATATTCATGTCGATGGCCATGTTGAGCCCTAGTATGCAGACTTCATACGCTGCCATGTTGTCGGTGCAGGGAAATCTGAGTTTAGCAAATACCGAATAATGTTGGCTAGTTTCCAATACCAGGACAGCTCCAACGCGGACTCCCTTTAAATTTTCCGCTCTGTCAAAGAACATTCTCCAACCGTCGTAGGACTCAGCAATATCTTCTCCTATGAATAGCACTTCTTCATTGGGAAAATACGTTTTTAGGTGTTCGTATTCTCCTTCCACAGGGTTCTCAGCAAGATGATCTGCCAGTGCTTGTCCCTTGACTGCTTTCTAAGTCACGTAAATAATGTCGAACTTGCTCAACAGGATTTGCCACTTAGCCAGCTTGCCGGTGGGCATGGGTTTCTGAAAGATATATTTCAAGGGATCCATCCTTAATATGAGGTATGTTGTGTAGGCATAGAAGTAATGCCTCAGCTTCTGAGCTATCCAGGTCAGAGCACAACAGGTACGTTCCTATCGCGCCCCCTTTTTCCCTCTTTGCATCGGAAAATCGGGTTTATGACATTTTGGGCATAGGACAACTAATTCCTTTTGGAAATTTGGTTTTGCATTTGAAGAGTTGCCACCTAATGATTTAAGGTGCATTAGGACACCTATAAGGTTCACTTCTAAGTTTGTTTGATAACCAGAGATAGGGTAAGGGCTTGAAATTATCCTAAGGGGAAGGTGTTAGGCACCCCTCAGCATCCACTAGTATAGTTCCCGTCCAGACAGTTTTTTGTGAATTTGTGCAATTTAGCAAATAGCCAAGTATAGGCTCAAATAGTAGGGGATTTAAGTTTAAACACATAAAAGTTTGAAAGATCAATTATTAAAAAGCGGATTTTGAAAAGAAGTTGCAAATGAAAAGAAAAGGGGTCCTAGGTTTATTTATAATATGGATCACATCAATGCAATACCCCGTAATCACTCCTCAAAAGAGGGGCTACACGTGGTATTAGCGCACCAGTCATCATATCCATATCTACCCTTCCCACCCCGTCGAGGTATTAAAGCGCGCATTGGTCTCGACCACTATTGCATGCTATTACCCGTCCCATTCTTATCAGTCCCGGAGGAACTTAGGACTACTATTCCTAAATGGGAGGGATATTAGGCTGACTTTTAGGTTTCAAAAGGTGAAAAAGCTAAGGCGACATACAAAAACACATAGGACTGCACATAAAGGGGAAACATGTAAACAACTAAAAGGCTCATGTATACCTCCTCAAGCAAAGCACATAAATAGCATGACTTAAACACAGTCAGGGTCTGAATCTAAAGTACTAAGGCTAGGGGAGTTTTAATTGTTGAGGCAGACCAGTTTATTACATAACTCAGATAAGAAGTCCGAATCAGGCCTGCCTGCTGGTTGTAGCAGTTACTAATTAACAAAGGCGGGTTCAGTTTTATTTGTTGTCACCTATGGCTTGCCTAATTGTTTGGGTGAGATCCTATAAACATGATATCTATTACTGATTCAGAATGTGGCAAAGCAGTAACAATTCTAAAATAAATGATTTGAGATCCTATAGTTGTGCTTTCTAACCGTATTAATAAGAAGAGAGAGAGTTGTTTAAAAAATTAGTTCAGAACAGTGTGAGTTAAACTGATTTTAGATTAGACTGGCTTCAGATTCTATAGACATTGATATCTATTATTGATAATTTTAATTCCTATAGACATGATATCTAGTTAAACGTGAAACGAAGCAGGCAGGATTTGCTTGAAATTCCTATAGGCATGATTTCTATGAAAAGGTAGTGATTTTAATCTATTGGACATGATGCCGGATTATAACCAATTGGATCCTAAGAACATGGTGTCTAAGTGTGGTAATAAACATGTAGAATTTAAGACAAATCCTATAGGCATGTTATGTAAATGCAGAATTTAAAACAGGTCCTATAGGCAGGTTCTCTAAATGCAGAGTTAAACATGCAGACTAAAAAAGGTCCTATAGGCATATTATCTAAATGCTGAATTAATCATACAGAAAACAGGTCCTATAGGCATGTTCTCTAAATGCATAGTTAAACATGCAGACTAATAAAGGTCCTATAGGCATATTATCTAAATACTGAATTAATCATACAGAAAACAGGTCCTATAGGCATGTTCTCTACCCTTCTAATAGTTAAGTATGCATAATTACCCAGCCCTTTCCACTGACCAACCCCAATGTTTATTACAACTTATTATAGACCAAATAATGAATTACATCAGAAAAGTGTAAAACAAGGGGCTACAACCAGAGGAAGCCTGATTCTTGACTTCCTCTCTGAGTTATGGAATAAACCGCCTCAAATGCCATTTGTTTCAAAGCCTTTCTCATACTTGAGTGTGTCAAAGTTCCCTAAGGGTCTCAAAGGACCTCGGGCAGTGCTTACACCCAAGTTTGCATAACCTGATAGAGATGAGTGCAGTGTGGAAGGGCCAACCCTTATGTGTCCAAGTTCAGAGGGAGCTCATGGGTCCCAAGGCAAGGCTCACACAAGAGGGGCAGAACCTAAGTCTAAGAGTATAATTGAAGTGCAGAAACAGAGATTTAAAATTGAGTGGAGAATAGAGAGGGGTAAGGGTGATTGGAAAATAGTAGTAGTAAAGCTAACACTACACAGAATCAACATTTTTATACAAAGGGGTAAGGGGTTTGGGAATTCATTCCAGGGAGCATATGACCTTAGGAAGGGGTCAGGTTTGGGCATGTACAACAATAGATGGTGCTGGTATGCCCATAAACCAGCTAGAGAACACAACACATAGAGGGGATATGGGGGTTTGGGATTCATGAGGCATAATCACATAATCAAATGACTGATAGAGTATTTATACATAAAGGAACACATTGATTTACAACATACTTTAGGAATGAAACTTGATTAAACACAAGCAGGAAACAGGAAAGAGTGAAGGCAATATTAAAGAAAATATGTTGTTTTTGATGCTTGAAGATTAATTAGAACATACCAGTAAAGAAGCAAATGCAGAAAGAAAAGTAAGCAAATTTCCACAGCCTAGCCTTGGCTTTCAGCCGGCTAGACAAGGCAGCAACACAAGTAGTAGCAGAGAAAAGAGAGAGAGTTTTGAGTGAAGTGTGTGTTCTGAACCCAAGTGGTTCGTTCATTCGTTCGTTCGTGTTTGAAAGAAGAGGAGTGCAATGTATTTATAGCTTTTAGAAAACGAGTGAAGGAGAGGTAATAAGTAAAGTTTTAATACAAATATGGAAACAATCAACAGTCAGAATCAATTATACAAGTGATTCCCTTTAATTAAGAAATCACTATTTAATGGGTAGTAGCAGATTCAAATAAGGAAAGAGATCAATTTAGAGACAGACTGATTATTGCCATAAAAGGAGTCGTACAAGCATTAAGTAAGTAATCAAGTCTAAGTACAGAAATATGCTTATTTTGGAAAAGATTCTGCAAGGAAAAATATCACAGTAAAGGGAAAAGAATCAATCAATTCCAAACAGGCGAGTGAAATTAGGGCTCATAAAGGAAAAGCTTTGAAATCAGTCACACGATTAGGGTCAGTCAAAGAAAAACATGCTTCTGCACTTTAGTATATAAACATAGTGAACAGAAGACATCAGACATGCGAGGCCATGCACATTGGCAAAAGAGATAATCACAAGCATGCAGTAGTGGCAGAAATAAGCCAGGGTTCAGTAGTAAAGCAAACATTCGAAGCATAGTAATCAAGTAGGTCAAGTCACATTGAATCAACAGTGTAGAAAACAGAGTATCAGAAACATGCAAAGGTCTCACAGTAGCAGGTGAGGAAACCTTTTGAAAAGCTAGGGTTTTAGCCATAGTCTAGTTGAAAGATAGTAAAATCAGATAAGTCACATCAAGAAAAGAAAGTCTAAAACAAAAAGCTTTCAGTCGAGTCAAGTACTCGAACAAACGATTTCAGACCCAAAGACCTAGGGCTTTTCAACAACACTCGAGTTTTTTTCTTTTAAAAATGGTAACACAAATAAGTCAAACAAGAACGAGGAACTTAGTTAAAGAAGTATACATTTAAACAAACAGCATCAGGATTCGAATGAGACCCAAAAGAAATTAGGGTTTTCAACATGCTGACTCAAGTAGAAGGAAAGCATAACAAAAAGTTCATAGTAAAGTCATAAAACAACATCGAGAATTAGAGAAGAGATATTTGAAATAACTTAAAGGAAAACCCTAATCAGAACAAAGAAGAGTCGCTTTGAAAGCAACCTTGAAGAACCTTCGAGAAAAAAAATGCTTAAAAGTTCATGGTAAGCACAGATCTAAGGTAGATCAGAAAGCAATCAAAAGATCTTAGAGATTAGGGTTTCAGAAAACCCAAAAGAAACGAGAAAGATCTTGAAAGTTAACGATCTAACCAGAAAAGGTCAAGGACCCGCCTCGAAAGGCCATAAATGGCCAGAAAAGGTCGTGGCTGGCCAGAGAAAGGCCATGCACACCAGTCGAGCAAGGACTGGACCAAACTCCTTCGAAGTCTGGTCATGAAACCACAGAACCAAACACATAGAAGCCATGAAAAGCTGGTACAGGTCGCAAATGACCACGGGAGGCCATGGATTAGGGTGTAGTTTGATGGCGGCGGCTAGGGTTTGTAAGAGTTTTAGAGAGAGTTGAGAGAGAAGAGGGATTCAGAGGCGGCGGTTGGTGAGGAATGAGGTAGGGTAAAGGGGTCGTTTGGGTTAAAAAAAGGAAAGGGGTAATGGGAGCCGTCTATATAAGCGATCAACGACTGGAATTAAAGGGGTTAGGTGGGGAGTCCGGGTTTGGGTCGGTTCAATTTTAAATTGGGTCGGGGTAATTGGGTTGAAAATGGAATTGGGCTACGGAGATTGGGGGCTTGATTTGGGTTATAATTGAAACCCAATTTGGGCTACAATTTAAATAGCCACTTTTTCCCTTTTTATTTACAAAAATAGTAAATAAGTTTCTGAAAACAAATTGAGAGCACTAAAATGATTTACACTGTATAATTAACTATTTAAAAATGCTGGAGTTAATTTTTTGTAAATGTAAACGTAATTAAATCCTAAAAGACGCTAATATTGCAATTATGCAATTTAGCTTTTAAAAATATTAAATAAATTTGTAAAAAAATATGCAAAAATTCCCTTAGCTATATATTAGCATAGATACCAAAAAATGTTAATTATTGGGTTTTTATGGACAAAATAGGGGAATAAATTGATTCAAAAACCTTTAAAAATTAAGGAAAAGTAATGAAACACTTGGACATACTTATATATGCATACATATGCTATTTTGAAGGTATTTTGCATATTAAAATATATATGGGGAAAAATTGGGTATCCACAGTTCCAATAGAGAGTACCGCGCTTCATATGGAGTGAACTTCTTACTCATGTAATAGATAGCTTGTTCTTTTCTCCCTGTCTCGTCGTGCTGCCCCAGAATGCAGCCGTAGGCTCCATCTAATACTGCAAGGTAGAGTAGCAAGGGTCTACCTGGCTCCGGCGGGACCAAGACTGGTGGTGTTGATAAGTACTCCTTGATCTTGTCGAAAGCCTTTTGACAATCTTCGGTCCAACTAGTTGCAGCATCTTTCTTCAACATCTTTAAAATTGGCTCACATATAACTATGGACTGGGCTACGAACCGGCTGATGTAGTTTAACCGTCCTAGAAAACTCATTACATCTTTCTTACTCTTTGGCGGCAGTAACTCCTGGATGGCTTTGACTTTTTACGGATCCAATTCTATCCCTCGACGGCTGACAAAGTACCCAAGTAACTTTCCGGCAGGAACCCCGAATGCACATTTTGCGGGGTTTAGTTTCAGGTTGTATTTCTGTAATCCGTTGAAAAACCTCCTCAAATCGGCTATATGATCTGTGGCTTTCTTAGATTTAATGATCACGTCGTCCACATATACTTCGATCTCCTTATGTATCATGTCATGAAAAATAATAGTCATAGCCCCCATGTAGGTGGCTCCAACATTCTTTAGACCGAATGGCATCATCTTATAACAGTATACTCCCAATGGCGTAATGAAAGTCGTTTTCTCAGTGTCTTCTTCGTCCATCCAGATCTGATGGTAACCGGCAAAACAATCCACAAATGACTAGAGTTCATGCTTGGCACAATTGTCAATTAGGATGTGTATGTTTGGAAGTGGGAAATCATCCTTTGGGCTGGACCTGTTGAGATCCCGATAATCAGTACAGACCCTGACCTTCCTATCCTTCTTTGGAACTGGCACGATCTTGGCTAGCCAAGTTGGGTATTCAACCACCCTGAGGACCTTGGCCTTGATTTGGTTAGTAACCTCCTCCTTGATTTTCAGACTCATGTGAGGCTTGAGTTTCCTGAGTTTTTACTTCACTGGTGGACACGTTGGGTTTGTGGGCAACTTGTGAGCCACAATGGATGTACTTAACCCGGTCATATCATCGTATGACCATGCAACAATGTCCTCATACCCTTTCAAGAACTGTGTGTACTCTTCTTTTTCTGATGGCGACAAGTGGATGCTGATGCGGGTTTCCTTGATAGTTTCAGAGTCTCCCAAGTTGATTATTTCTGTTTCATCCAGATTGGACTTAGGCTTGTTCTTAAAGTCTTCTAATGCTCTAACGATTTCCTCGGGTATGACATCTTCTTCGTCCGAATCACTATCCATCTATTGCGTCGTCTCATTACATGTCACAGTTGTTGGTTCATCGAGACAGGAAATGGTAATGCTCGAGACTCGTCGGGCCCTGGATGGTCTGACAGTCCAATTCTTGAGGAATGATCCTTTTTCCACAGCCTGGATGGTAGGGTCTTCCTCCTTCTCCTTCTCAACAATTACACAACAGTCCTTGTCCTCATCCTCCAAGAATAGGTTCCTTAAGGCTGCCAGTGCTTCATCCTCATCTGATCCCCATGTGATGTCGGCCTGTTGGAAGGTCTCACTCATGTGCGATATAGGCTGCTCCAATGGATAGTATGGACCACGCCATGGTGGTGACCAGTTTCTGTACTCTTTCCAAGTGTATTGGTATCCAAGGCCAAAAGTAGTGCCATGACGCTTCGGCTGTATTGGCTTGGAAATGCCCTGAAGATTTTTGCCAGCCTCATGCCCTGTCCAGTTCATCATGCTTGCTATCTTGCGATCCCACCACTTATGTTTGCTGATTGTATTGACCCGCTCCATATGATGGTAGGTTTCTCCATCGAGCCTTCTTCTATTCTCAACCACCGAGATAGTCTGACGTTTGTCACTGGGGTTGCTCCCATCTCCATGGATAATCGCCTACTGATGGTTCCACTCAAACTTCACTGCCTGATGCAAAGTTGATGCCACAGCCCCAGCGACGTGTATCCATGGTCGTCCCAACAACAGGTTTTAGGATGCAGATATGTCCAACACTTGAAACTCGATATCAAACCACGTAGGCCCCATCTGCAGACATAGATTAAATTTCGCGATGGTAGCTCTCTGAGACCCATCAACTGCCTTCACGTTCATAGTTCCTTCTTGTATCTCGTGTAGGCCTTTGCCCAACCTCTTCAGTGTTGTCAATGGGCAAATATTAAGACTGATCCTCCATCGATCAGGACCTTGGTAATGAAGTAGTCTTCTCATTGCACTGTGATATTCAGTGCCTTATTGTGGCTCAAACCCTCAGGCGGCAATTCATCCTCGTGGTAGTGATTTTGTAACTTTCCAATACCTGTCCCACCATGTTAGCCATTTCTCCGGTTGTGATGTTATTGGGCACATATGCTTTGTCCAATACTTTCATCAGAGCATTCCTGTGTGTTTCTGAATTCTGCAGCAGCCACAAGATATATATCTGAGCATGAGTCTTGTTCAGATGATCGATGATTGAATACTCCCTCGCTTGTACTTTCCTCCATAGGTCATCTGGACATGTATCCATAATGGGAGGTCTATTAGAGGCCTGTTTGCTGGGCTCTCCCAAATGCTCGGGTATACAGGCCCTTCCAGTCCTAGTCATCTCTTGTGCAGCACCAGATTCTCCCATTTTTGTTTTCCCTTTTCTTCTAGCTTCAGCCACGTAATCCCATGGTATAGCCTTGGGGCTGAAAGGCGGTGTGCTTGATACTGTCACTCTAAACGGTATGGCTACTTTCACCTCAAATGGAATAGGTGCAACTACAGGGGGTGCTACCTCAACTTCAAATGGGACTAATGTTATTATCTCGACCTCCACTGGCGGTTGTATCTGCACTATAATGGGATTGAGTGTGACTGCGGGCTACTTAGGGTCGTCACCCTCTTTGATAAGTCCGATTTATCCATCCGGACCCCATTCTTCATCCATTACTATCACATTGACACCTTCACCCCTGTGATCTGGGAGGGGGTTGTTGTGGACATTAGGCGTAGCCTCCTTCGCCTGGATGATTTTATTGTCAATCAAAACCTGGATTTTGTCCTTTAATGTGCGGCATTCTTCGATGGTGTGCCTTTTCATGCCCGAATGGTATGCACAAGTCTTTTTTGGGTTAACCCATTGAGATGAGTTCTCCGTGGCCACAGCAGAGATAGGAGTTATGTAACCAGTAACTTTTAACCTTTCATATAGCTGGTCGATGGGTTCAGCAATGGCAGTGTATTGTTTGGGTGGTGTGCGGTCAAAATTAGGTCGCGGTCTTGTGTAATTTTGACGAGTTGGAGGTGACTGAAAATGAGATGGTTGGGAATTATAGGTGTGATAGGCAGTGGCTGGTTGGGAATATCTGGGGGATGAGGGTTGATATGTAGGTGGAGGTGAAGGTTGATATGTGGGTGGAGGTGCTTGATATGTGGGTGGAGGTGCTTGATATGCAAGTGGGGAGGTTCGGTATACGAATGGAGTTTTGGGTCCTTGGGTGACCATTACTGCACCCACGTCCTTCTTCTTAGATATAACCCCTGACTGCAATACTTTATTAGTGGCCTGCAATGCCTTAAAGTTTGTTACCATCCCGCTCTTGATGCCTTCTTCGATCCTTTCACCAAGATTGATGATATCAGAGAACTTATGGTTTTCAATAACCATCAACCTTTCATAGTATTGCGGGTCCTGTGCTCTAAAAAAGAACTTGTTCATCTGTTCCTCATCCAAAGATGGCCTGACTTTGGCCGCTTCTGACCTCCAATGAGTAGCATACTCATGGAAAGTCTCGGTGGGCTTCTTCTTGAGGTTTTGAATGTAGAAGACGTCTAGTGCATTCTCTGTGTTTAACCTGAATCGGTCCATGAAATCGGATGCCATACTCACCCTGTTTGGCCATTTCTTAGGATCTTGGCTGATGTACCAGGACAAGGCATCTCCCATGAGACTTCTCATAAAAAGCTTCATCCGGATCTTTTCATCTTTTCCGACCCCGACAAGCTTGTCACAATAGGTCCTTAGATAAACGTTAGGATCACCCGTATCGTCAAGCATCTCGAACCTTGGAGGTTGGTAACCCTCTGGCAGTTCTACATCTGGGTGTATGCATAGGTTTTCATAGTTCAGACCTTCTATCCATTTGCCTCCTTCTACGCCTTGAACTCGGCTGGTTAACTTCTTGAGCTCCTTGGCCAGGTCATAATGAGCATGTCCTTCTCAACAGATTCCGGTGCATAGGAGATGGGTTGAGTGGAGTGAGGTAGGGTCTCCACATATATAGAGTTGTTTTGGTGACTTGGAATTTGAGTATAGTGGTGATCTTTGGTGGAATATGGGGTTCAGGAATGACTGGTGGAGTATTTTGTGGAGTATGGTAGGTGTTTGGCTGGTACTGTGGTAGGATGGTTTGATTTTGTGGTGGAGTTTTTGTGGTAGAGTTGTACGGGAGGATTTTGTGGGCGCATGTTGGGTGTGTTTTGAGGTGGCGCGGGGTTCTGAGTTTTTGGATGCTGATGTCTGGGACGCTAAGTGAGAAGGATAGGTTTGCCACATTCCGGCCTGAGTACCCCGACCATCAGAAGTTTCTGCATGTTCAACCTGTGTGTTGTTTTCCTTTCTGGTGCTGTTCAAATCTTCCATTTTTGCTTTCCCTTTCCTTTTGGTGGACTGGGAGGAGGAGAAGGTGGAGGGGCCCTGGATCTGGTGTGATAAGCTGATGATGCTAGTATGCACGAACCGACCTTTGGGGAATGGGAATAATCAAACGAATGAAAGAAAACAAAGGTAGCCAAGTCAGTAATAATTCTGAAAAGTTTGCAGTATTTAAACACGCATTGCGGGAATATAAATTCGCGTCCTAATTTGGGAGCCCTATTGTGCCCGAGGTAGGCCTAGCGACAAATAAATTTGGAGAAATTTAGTGCCAATAATTGCCTCATTTCATTAATGTAAAAAATAGATGACCCAAAACGATTCTAAATAAGATAATGTCACTAATGGCTCTTGGCCTTATTACATTTAGAAAACAAGTAAACCTAATCTACTTGGTCCTAGAAGGATCCTCTCCAGACTGGATGCTCTTGTCGATCAATTCCCCTAGTTCGTGCAGGTTCAGCAGTAAGAATGCCCTTGCCAAATGTCCTCCTTCGTTTCCCTCAGCGTTCTGACAATAAGTGGTGGTATGTTACGGACCGTGCCTAACCTGGGGACGTCAAGCCTCATTTTCTGCAAAACAAAAGATGGTTAGGCCCTTTCCCGCTCCAGGTTCGCCTATTTATACAACAATGATTAGCATATTGGCACTTACTTCTCCAAATTAATGCACACAATCGTGGTTACGCCCGTTGGGATTATGGAAAACCCGATGGACTTTTGGGTGAGGCTTGTCTTAAAGGGTTATTATGTGGACAACATATTAACCCGGCTAGGTTTGACCATGATGCATGCACAATGGATCAGAGTAAGGTTGCTATAGAGGTCTATAGTGGGACCCTCAAGCGGACAACTTGAGGGGGAAAGGCACGGAACCGTTCAACGCACCGCTGATCGACTAGTTTTACCGCAAATACGCCTTTCTGAATTTAAAAGGGTGATATATAGGAAGAGCGCAAACACTCATCAAGCATTGCTATAGGATTAATTACGCACGAGTGGAATATGATGTTGAGCATGATTTATTCAACAATAAATAGCATGTTGTCAAGTATTTTTAAAAAATGATAAATGCGGTATTTAAATAATTAAAAGACAGTTACAAAAGGAAAACAAGGAAATAAGTCAGTTTCAGGAAACAAATGATATCATAAATGCTTGAGAAATAAGCAATTAAATCCAAATAAAGGGGAAACGGAAAGGGTGCACATGTATTAACAAAAATAAGCATGCTTAAGACTAATTCACAAAAAAACAAGCTCGTTATGATAAGAGCCTAAAATATCCCCAGCAGAGTCGACATGCTGTCGCACCCCCTTTTTCCTCGCAGAGTCCGGGTTTTGACATTCTGTGACAACTCCTTTTCATTTTGGGAATTGGGTATTTGAATTTGAAGAGTCGCCACCTAACGGATTTAAGGTGCGTTAGCACACATAAAGCAAATAACTCATGAAACTGCTTTGAATTACCAGAGATTTAGGTAAGGGCTCGAAATAACATTGAGGGGAAGGTGTTAGGCACCCCTCGCGGTCCACAACAGTGGGTCCCGACCAAACTCAATTATGTGAATTAGTCATTTAACAAATAGGCAGTCCAAGCACACATAGAAGATAAAGGAAATTTGACAGATGAGCAGTCTAAGCACACATATGTAAATAAGATGGGGTTGGTAGCCTATAGGATCACATCTGTACAATGCCCGGTAAGCCTTCCTCAAATAGAGGGGTTACGCGTGGCATTAGCGCACATGTCATCAAATCCTTTACTACCCGATTACCCTCCCCTTGGTCATACGTTCTAGCAACCTTAAGATGTATTCTATGCATGCACTACCCGTCCCTTTACTTATATAGTCCGGAGGTATTTAGGACTTCTAGTTAAGGTGGATCTAGACTCTCCTACAGTAATTAAAAGGAGAAAACTCTAGGCGACAAACAAAACACATAGGACTGGACCAAGGATAGAACAGTTAAAAGGCTCACATTTTACCTTCACAAATAGAGCAAGTAAGTGCACGTCTCAAACAACATATTTAGAATATTTCAGAAAGGTCTTAGAACAGGATATCTAGGTGAGCATGACAAGCAGAGAATATGCAGCACTGTGTTAAGGCGAAGTGATAGAGGCCTCTTCAGTTTGCCTATTGAATATATTAGAACCTGTTGAATCTGGGCAGTCACAAACAAGTAAAGCATAGTTTCACAGTTTTTATTAGACCTTGATTACGTATAGGCTTGCCTAGGCGTGGATCTGTAATATCCTATAAACATGTTGTCTAAATGCAATCAGAATTCTGGGAATCAGTTTAAAGCAAATTGAATTTATTAAGTCCTATATGCATGCTAGTCTAGGTGCTGAATATTACATTACAGAACTGGTTTATACACACTTATGTCTATGACATCTAAGTGTTGGGATTGTTTTTAAACAGTTTTTATAGACGAGATAGTTATTGATTTAGGCGATGTAGACAGGGTTTAAAGCAAACACAAACACAAAACTAAGGCAGGATCTCTAATGCAGAAAGACTGGACATTTTTATCAGAAAGAATTATACCATTGAATTAATAACAGGATTCCTAGATGATCATGATTATGCAGAAAACAGAATTTGTAACAAATGAGGTTGTGAGCTTATAACATGTTATCTAGTATGCCAAGTGATCCTAAGAGCATGGTTTCTGATGCAGGTAAACATAGTGTAAACCTAATGCATGATTTCTAATGCAGGCAAGCATAGTATAGATCTAAAGCATGATTTCTAATGCAAGTAAGCATAATGTAGACCTAGAGGCATGATTTCTACTTGATTTCCCCACACAAAAAAATCATATAAGAATCCCTCTCTTTTACTAATTTCCCCAATATCTGTTTACAAAGATTATTGTTACCGACCAACATTAATAAAGAATTGGAGAAGTGAAATTGCTACAACTATAGGGAGCCTGAATGTAGGCCCAAAGGACAAACCTGGCAAACTAGGCCTTCAACCAGTCAAAAATGCCATAACCTCATAGTGCACCCAATGGTATCCTGGTGTGTCAAAGTTCCCAAGGGCCTCAAGGACCCCGGACAATGCTCACACTAGAAAAACTTTCAAAGTAACCCTTTGTGAGCAAGTTTGGAAAGCCAACTCTAGTGTATCAAAGTTCAGAGGAGCCTCGGGGACTCCTAAGCAATACTTACACTAGAGGGGAAAGACCCTAGGTATTCCAAGAATAGGGGTTTAAAATAGGAGGTAGTTTTCTAAGAAAATAGTTTTGGATTCTCAGGAAGTAAGGAGCAAACAAGGTCATTCAATCACTTTAACTCAAATAAAGGTCCCAGCAGTCAAATAATATACAAAAACAGGGTAACTTAGAGTTTCAAATTAACTTACTAGCTGTCACTAGGCGAGCATTCAGTCACATACTGAGGGATAGTAGGGCTGGGGAATCATATTGGTCAGAGGTGAACATAAGCTGCCAGTTAAGAAGACATAAGCATGAGTCTGGTTCATATGGAAACACAGAAGTCTAACTAAAGAAAGAATAAACAGATTGAGAGTAGGACACACATAGGTTCAATCAGACAGAAGTAGACATGTTATTACAGTCAACATAGATGTAAACATGTTATTGCAGTAGACACATAGGTTCGATTAAGATAGAAGTAGGCATGTTATTATAAGGAAGCATCTAGGTTAAGTTGAATAGCAGGAAGCATGTAGTCTAATTGAATGGCAATACACATACTTGCTTCGAATAATGAGCATGAATCACATAGTTCTAGTTAAAGATAAACAGGCTGATATAAAGATCCTACTGATTTAGCAACATAAAATGGACATGCTGGGAATAGGAAATACACAGATCAAATCCTACAGAGGTTTGCATGATAGTAACGTGAGAGCATACCAGTTAAAGAAGCAGAAGCAGAAAGTAAAGTAGGCAGGAATAAATAGTCTAGTCCTTGCTTTCAGCCGACTAGACAAACAATGAACACAAGTGGTAGAGAGATGAGAGCAAAGTTTGTGTGTGAGTGTATTTTTTGTAAATTGTTGTCCGTGTCTGAGAGGTAGAATGTGAGTGTATATATAGGAGTCGAATAGTGTAAGTAAATAAGGAAAGGTAGGTAAATATTGTGAATAAGGTAAAGGAAGCAATCAAATAATCAATCAAAGTTGATAGGGACAGAAAATGAGGGGATTAGACCCATAAATAACACTGATTGAGTTTCAAATAAGGCAAGAAGTGGGTTTTACAGTCAATTAGGGTTAGAACCCATAAATCAAGAAATCAATCACACGAATAAGGCAATCATAGGTAATTAGAGACCAATCAAGGGTCAATCAACCCATACATAGGCAAGGTATGCCAATTAGGAACCTCTGGATTAAGGAAAGCAAGCATAAATCAGTAAATTATTTAAGCAAACAATGAAACCCTAAATAATTTAGTTAATCAGTCAATTATTCAAACAATAACGGATAAAAATGTTGAAGTCAAACAATGAACAGTCAAGCAATTGAACCAGGGTCATAGCCATGCGAGAAAGATTAAACAGAACATAAGTATCTCATAAAACCTTTTGCAAAAAACAGAAGTAGAACCCTAAATTTAAAACAAAAAATACTTAGGGTTGATTAATAGTAGGAAGATCAGGAGAATCTTAAAGAAACGGTCATGGAAACTTGAATCTACTTCAAACACAGATGTCCGACCAACGAATAACGAGAAAACCAAACCCTAATATAACAAAGTGCTTGAAAATTGATTAATAGTAAAGAAATAAGAGAACTTTTAAAAAAGAAAAGTCGTTGTCGGACTCAGAATCGCTTCATTTCTACAAAGATCTGGATGGATTCATGTTCAAAATTAGGGTTTTGAAGAAAAAGGAAAAGGGCAAAGAGAATCGGGCCTTGAACCAGTTTGAACCACAAAAATCAAGATAGTAACACTTACAGACCAAAGGCGGACCCTAGAAGAGTCTCGAACAAGATCTGGCTAGATCTCTTCAAGATCTTTCCATGAAATAACAAAATCGGGCAACCAGGTGAAGTAGGAGACCAGTAGAAGTCTCAAACAGCCATGGAAATCCATGGAACTGGTAGGAATCGAAGATATTAGGGCTAGTTTTGGGTTGCGGCGTCTAGGGTTAGGGTTTGGGTCTCTGAGAGATACGGAGAGGTTAGGGAATTTAGGGCGGCTGTTTTGTGTAAAATGAACTAGGGTTAGGGGTATTTGGAAATTAAAAAAGGATAGGGATGATACGGACCGTTGATTTTAGAGATCAACAATCACTATTGATCCTGGAGTTGGGGTAGGTTGATTTTAATTGGTTTGGGCGGGGGTGGATTTGGGCCGGTTTTAATTGAATTGGGACTGGGGGAATTGAAATTGAGCTGGTTTAATAGGCTATGTCCGAAAAATAAAAAAGGCTATTTGTTAAATACCTATTTAATTGATAAAAACAATTTTTAAAAAATAATTAACAGATTATAAAAATGATTTTCATGCCCGAAAATGTTTTAAAAAGTACTTAGTATTTTAAAAATTACAAAAACTATTTTCTAGTAAAATAGTGTACTCATGCATGCATGGGCTATAATTGCAAAGTTATTGTAATTATAACCCCAAAAAATGCAAATATGGCAATTTGTGAAATAATTAAAACTTAGTACAATTGTAATTGATAAAATTAAACCACAAAATTATTATAAAATTATTTGAGATGCAATTAGTAATTGTTTGCATAAATAAAAATGCTGGAGTAAATTAATTAAAACCCTTAAAAATGCAGAAATTATGGAAAAATATTAATTGATGCTAGTGCATAGTTTTGGAGGTATATGTGCATTTTTAAAGTCCGCACACTTCATTCTAGTTGGGACTACTTATTCTTCGGAGCGGTTGGCTGAGATGTACATCCGCGAGACTGTTCGCCTTTACGGTGTGCCGGTGTCCATCATTTCTGATCGGGACACACAGTTTACATTGCAGTTTGGGAGAGCAGTGCAGGGTGCTTTAGGGACCCAGCTTGAGTTGAGTACAATATTTCACCCTCAGACGAACGGGCAGTCCGAGCACACTATTCAGATGTTGGAGGATATGCTACGCGCTTGTTTCATTGATTTTGAGGGTTCTTTCCGGAGTTTGCCTACAATAACAATTATAAATCGAGCATTCAGATGGATTCGTATGAGGCTTTGTATGGGAGATGGTGTCGGTCTCCGGTAGGATGGTTTGATCCTGGTGAGGCTAGGCTATTAGGTACTGACTTTGTTCAGGATGCTTTGGAAAAGGTTAAATTTATTCAGGATCGGCTTCGCACGGCGCAGTCTAAATAGAATAGTTACGCCGATCAGAAGGTTCGTGATGTTGCCTAAATAGTTGTGGAGAAGGTATTACTCAAGGTTTCACTCATGAAGGGTGTATGAGGTTCGGGAAGAAGGGCAAGTTGAGCCCTCAGTATATTGGGCCGTTTTAGGTGCTTCAAGGATTAGAGAAGAGGCTTACAAGCTTCCCTTGCCGCCTAGTATATCGAGTGTGCATCCAGTATTTCAAGTTTTGATGCTTCGAAAGTATGTCGGCAATTTGTATCATGTTTTGAATTACAGCACGGTTCAATTAGATGGGGATTTGACTTATGATGTGGAGCTGGTGGCCATTTTCGGTCGGCATGTTCGAAAGTTGTGATCCAAGGACATAGCTTCAGTGAAGGAGCAGTGGAGAGGTCAACCGGTTGAGAAGGCTACTTTGGAGACCGAGCAGGAGATGCGGAGCAGGTATCTATGCATAATTGAAACTCCAGGTACATTTCTAGACCCGTTCGAGGATGAACGTTTGTTTAAGAGGGGGAGGCTGTAATGACCCGACCGGTCGTTTTGAGAGTTGTAGCCTCGTTCCCCAGTTTTACTACTCCTTTTATGCTTAATAGTTGCTATGTGACTAGCCGGGGTAGTTGGTTAAAGTCCGAAGAGGTTTCGGGATAAGATGAGATACATAGTCTCAAGGTTGGAAGCTTAAGTTGAAAATAATGATTTAATGTTGACTTATGTGTAAACATCTCTGGAATGGAGTTTTGACGGTTCCTTTAGCTCCATTGGGTTATTTTGGACTTAGGAGCGTGTCCGGATAGTGATTTGGAGGTCCGTAGTTGAATTAGGCTTGAAATAGTGAAAGTTGGAAATTTAAAAGTTTGACTGAGAGTGGACTTTAGTGTTGTTGGGCTCGGATTGGGGTTCCGGGAGTTGGAGTAGGTCTTTGGGTCATTTGTGACTTGTGTGCTAAATTCGAGGTCAAATGGACGTGATTTGATAAGTTTCGGCATCGAATGTAGAAGTTGGAAGTTCATAAGTTCATTAGGCTTCAATTTATGCGTGATTCGTGGTTTTAACGTTGTTTGAGGTGATTTGAAGGCTCGACTAAGTTTGTATGATGTTTTGGGACTTGTTAGTTTGTTTGGTTGAGGTCCCAGGGGCATCAGTTGAGTTTCGGATAGTTAACAGATCAATTTTGGACTTGGTATAATGGCAGAAGTTTTCTGGTGCACTGATCTGGTTTCCTTATACACGATCGCGTGGGAAGGTCCGCGATCGCGTAGGATAATTGGAGCAGCTGTGCTATTTAGTTCAATGCGATCGCCAGTCCTGGTATGCGGAAGCGTAGGCAGGGGAATCAATGCATCGTGAACGCGTGGGCTAGGCCGCGCTTCGCGAAGAGGAAGTGAGGCAGCTGGGGTTCACGCGCGTTGAGCTATGCGAACGCGTGGGTCATCTGCGATCGAGCATGTTACATCTCGCATTTTCGTACGTTAAAAGTTTCTTCTTCAGTTAATTGACGTAGACTCGGGGATGAGACCATTTTGATGTTAACGTAGTTATCCTATTTATAACAAGCGATAAATAAGTGTCATTAAGGATAAACGGTACACGAATTAAAGAAAACGAGTTGCGTTGAAAGTGGCAAATTTAGGATAAAATACGGGTCGAGCGATAATACCCGATGATGATTATGAACTAGTACCATGCAAGGTACCATATGACTACGGTAGTATAATGTATAAAGTATATTAAAAATAAGTAGAATTTTAAGCAATATTTGGTAATTTTTAAATTATGCGGGTAATTGGTTAATTATTGGATAACGGGACATTACCCAGTTAATTAATAACTAGATAAATTTTTTATAAAATACACCCCCAAAACGTGGCACAAAACCACAATGACTGAGGATGACTCTGAGTCATTTGTGCCATGTGGCTACTTATGGATTTAACTAAAATAAGACTTGAATAAAAGTCTTATCTTAAAATGTCCATTAGGATAAAAAATGAGACTTGATTATTGAGTCATTGTTAAATCAATTCCTTGTTAGTTCAATAACGTTTTGTCTTGGCTCGAAAAACGTTAGAGCAGAAGTAATTCTTTCATAGATCAAAGACGTTATTTCTCAGTTCAAATACGTTAGGAGCAGGAGCAAATTTCGTTTCACAAAAGCTTCCAACAAGAATTTGTTGGAATAATAGCAATGTAAAATTTTGCGGTTATAAAAGAGTACGATGCAATCTTCGTCAAGAATATTATACAGAGTTTTCTCTACTCTAAGTATGTTAAGGCTATCCCTTATTTCTTTTGGCATGATCTATACGTCACAAACGAAACGAGCAAGTGCACAATCTCCATAAATGACTCTATTCATTGAAATACTAGGGGCCTCTATATTCTTGATTCCCCGTGTGAATTATTATATCTTTTGTTCATGGATCTGAGAAAAATACGTATTTGATAAAAATTAATCCGAAAGGCATACTGATTTTTATGGCATACCGAGAAAATCTTATTAACGTACTTCTTATGCATTTCATGCATTTATACATGTACATTGACCCATGAACAGATGGCGTTATATACGCGTATATATATATATTATATGTATATGGGATATGGGAAAAGGTTACGGCGTTATATACGCACCACTACCTGATCAGCTGGTATATGTTGATGATTTGCCCACAGTGGCCGAGATGATATGATGGGATGCCCTTAGAGGCTTGATATTGTTATGAACACATGTTCTTATGCACGACATGATATTCATACGCATATGCATGACATTATAAGTATTTCATGATTTACAGAGTTATCTAGACTTACAAGTTGAGTTATTTACTCTATATTTCTTCCATGTCTGTTAGTACTTATTTACGTGCCTTACATACTCGGTACATTATTGGTACTGACGGCCTTTTTTCCTGGGGACGCTGCGTTTCATGCCAGCAGGTCCAGATAGACAGGTCGAGAGCCCTCCAAGTAGGCTATCAGCTCAGCAGAAGATGTTGGTGCGTTCCATTTGCTTCGGAGTTGCTTGTTTGGTTAGTATGATTTAGATGTGTATAGTTTGGTATGGCGGGACCCCGTCCCGACCTTTATGAAAATTATGTGTTCTTAGAGGCTTGTAGACAGATGTCATATACGTAAAATGTTGTATGGCCTTGTCGGCCTATATTCAGTGTATGAGTTGTTATTTTGGCCTTATAGGCCCGTATGTCTTATGTATAAATTGGTATTTCAAGTTATACTCTACGTATTTCACGGCAGCCTCTCCGACTCAGTTACCTATGATTGTATGATACGAAAAGATACATTATGTTGGTACTCGGTTGAGTAAGGTACCGGGTGCCCGTTGCGGCCCATCGGTTTGGGTTGTGACAAATGTGGTATCAAAGCAGTTCTGTCCCAGGGAGTCTACAAGTTGTATCTAGTAGAGTCTTGTTTATGGGTGTGTCGTGCACCACACTTATAAGCAGGAGGCTACAGGCATTTAGGACTGTCACTCTTTCTTCTTACTCTAGATCGTTTCATAGAGCTCAATTGTAAGAACTCAATTTCCTAACTATATCTTATTCATAATACGACGATACCTACATCTAGAAAGACGGTTGGTAAGAGATATAGCTGTAGAAGAGTTGATTCAGAGGAACTCCATTTTTGCATCATGCTTATGCTGGATAAATATGAGGTATTCAGCAATTCATGTGTATACTAAGATGTGTAAGTTTCTTGATAAGGATTCCTAAGGCAAGAATGCCCATCCACTCTGACGGTAAAAAGGAATAAGAGAATCGGAAGATAGACACATGTTTCAGCAAGTAAAAGAAGCAAGGTGAAGAAGGGTACGAGGTACCCAGTTAATGAAGATTAACAATATTTACAATTCAAACAGATAAATATAAGCACTCTAAGATACCTTCAATTGTAACAGAGGTATGTACAATTAGTCACACCCATCTCAATTATGCTCCATGGAAGCTAACAGAAGTAGTATAGGAGGAAGATGGGATATCAGGATCCAGCTGGGGTTAGAGTAACCCAAAATGATGTATGAATTGTTTGCGTCAGTTGACATTTCCGAAGAATATTGCAAATGTGCTAACAGATCTCCTCGTGAGATACCCAGATGTTGCATTCTAAAATAGTACAGCTAGCTATGAGCACTACTAAGATAGGCACTGAATGTTTGAAAGGGATAAATATTACCTTAGTGTGACTCTCGTCCCTAGTAGAGCGAGGATGTTGAGCAACTCGGAAAGCCGATGAAATGAATCAAGGATAGCTAAAAGAGAAAGAATGTCATTTTGAAGTATTCACAAGAAAGGGGTAGGCAGAAATATTAGCAGAATAATGAGAAGAGATATAAGGAAGAATTATGAGTGAGATGTGATTCATGGATGACAACGGTAGAGTGTTATAGAATCTATAGTCAAATGAAGAAAGAGACGAAATGTGATGGGCCTTAAGACAGCAAAAGAGCACAGGCCATACAGTCACATTCTCATTTCAAGAAATAAATTCGCAACTCTAACGTGATTACCAGAAAAAAAAAGTGTGACCTAGATAATAGAAACCAGTATGGATTGGTGAACAAGATAAACTAAACATGAATTAGGAACTGAGTGATTTGTTAATAGTCAGCATCATGAGAATATCACATTGCGTTCCGGCAGTAATATAATGGACAACAGAAGAAGATCCATGATGAATTCAGAGGATGGTCATTCAGGAAAATGCTTCCCAAAAGCAAGCAATATGAGCAAAGTTAAGCTTAAGGGACTGTATGTGCCAGTTACACTAAGTGCCACCATTACGAGTGAGGAATTTTGTTATCCTTGGTACAGAAAGGATTACCGCAAGGCGATTAAGGATCATCGATGATGTTAAAAGATGCCAAAGATGAACAGGTAAAACATCTATAGGCAGGTCGTCGTAGCTCCAACTCTTAGTACTCCCCTAAAGGGGGGAATATGAAATGGTGTGGCATTAAGTCAGAATTTAGTGGATCTAGTAACTATGGAATGATAAAGGACGAATGCGATAAAAATGAGAAAGGGGTGAGATTGCACTTATTCAAATGTTACAGATATGCTATGATTCAAGAACATTATGGATATGAGAAAGGGCCGATGAGTAGTTAATAATTGATTCAGGAAGAACCTACTCATGACTAGACAAGAGGTTATAGACAAATCAGCAGATCATGCAATATAAATATAGTGAACCCCAACATGGAAAATTCGGCCTTGCAGTGATGTCATTATAATACTGGAGATGTATTCAAATAGGAGTCGGGGTAGTTAAAGGTATCATATGAATGTTATGAGAATAAAAGAGAGTGCCACTGGAAAGACAATCAATTACGAATAATTATAGGCAAGGAATGGCAACAAAAGGTCCGTAATAAGCTCACAACTTTATAAGAGTCAGAGGGTCCTCCCTAAATACTACAATGAAAGACTAGCTGAGAAAGTAAGGAAGAAGGCTTCAACCCAAGCTCAGTGACCTAAGGAGGGAATGGTCTTATAACGACAGTCTCACAACAATATTGCATGCACTCCATAAGAAAATCGCACCTACCGTGGCTAATGAACGGGAAGTAAAATCAGAAGTGATATTCAAGATCATATGAGTGGTATGGGATTCCAATATGCATGGGCACTAAGTTTAGCTAAGTATGCACACGAAAGGGGGAAGAAAGACCAGGAAAAGTAAAAGCTTACATTTAAGGAACGCTGAGAAGAAACAAAAGGAATTATTCGATCAATGATCCGGAGTTAGTTACGTTATGGACGCACTCAAGAGTTTGGATTTTTATACATGCAGCATATACAGCCGTAGAAGATTCCGATATAAGTTAAAAGAATTTTAAAGAATCGAGCCCAGGTCATAGACAAAGGATTTGGTTGTTAGAGGATTGTATTGTGGATATTCCAGAGCGTCCATGAAAGGCTAAAGTAATAACTAATACCATGAGCTGCAGATTAAAAAATAGCTTAAGCCTAAAGACTGATCAGAAGGAAGAAGAAAATAAAGAGTTACATCAACGAAGTAAATCAGGAGTCTGATTATTGGACCCACAAAATTATAGACCTCGTCATTGAGAATATTGCAGGATCACTCTTAATATTATAGGTACAAGACAGATAGTACAACAACCATATTTTATAACGGCTCTACGATAAAGCCAGTTAGAAGAGTACTAGCCTCATCAGAAGTCAGTATGAAGCTTCCATTAAATTGTGCATACACCAGAGGTGCAAGTATTATAATAGAGCTTCAAGTTGTCGATGTGAATTATACCTATGTAGAAGGGAGGTCATGAAAGAGATAGAAGATGTGATGTGAGATTTTAAAGTAAGTAAGCTAAAGGTGAACAACGTACGAGATACTAAGGTGCAGAAGATCGTGAATAGTCCATGCTTCGGATAGAAGGCTAGAAGCACCAGAATTCAATATCCAGGAATGATAGCAAAGTCGTCAATGGCGTACCTTCCAACCTATGGTTTCTAAGTACCGAGAGATCTAGTCTAGAGATTAAAGAAGAGTTAGAGACGATATGATATCTCGCTTGATGTTCTAGAATAACATAAGGAAATCTATTGTGCAAGCAAGATGAAGGAAGGTTGCGAACAAGTATAAATAGATATGTATGGGTCGCAAGCTAAAGTATGGTAGAGCGACAAGATTGTAGAAAGACAGGAGTAAGGATAAGAAAGAACGAGTGAGAAGGTGATGAAATGGATAAGTCCTCAGGATTAAGCCTATGAAAACAAGAAAAAAACAAGATGATCTAATGGTTTCTCTAAGTTATGCAAAGCTTAGTATAGCCTGAATGAACTCAAAGGAGTCAAAGACAAATAGCATTAACAAAAGGTGGAATGCTGCCCTATTAATAGAATAAAGGTGTAATTGTTGTACATAAACGATGACGTTCGGGCCTTCGATTGAGTAATGATTTGAAGAGGATTTCACGAATTGTACGGAATTAAAATACCCACGTAAAGTGAATCACATTGGGATGCTATAAAATATTATTATTGAAGTACAGTATCGCCCCCAAGTGAATCAGGAAAATCACTTCGAATATTTCTCGATGCAACATAAGCCCTAGTGGCAATGTATTACGTAATTCAGACAGTGAAGGATATGTTACGACCTTGTGTAATAGACTTCAAAGGTAGTTAGGATGATCATCTGCCACTTATTGAGTTCGCATATAATAATAGTTACCATTCTAGTATTCAGATGGCTCCATACAAAGCTCTTTACGAACGAAAGTGTAGGTCGCCCATAGGGTGGTTCGATGTTGGAGAATCTGGATTACATGGGCCAGACCTGGTTCAGCAAGTTATAGAAAAAGTAAATCTTATCCGGGATCAACTATTGAAAGCTCAGAGTCGTCAGAAATCATATTCTGACATGCGACGACGAGATTTAGAGTTCAGGGTTGATGATTGGATATTCTTGAAGGTGTCACCTATGAAGGGTATGATGACGTTTGGCAAGAAAGGTAAACATAGCCCACGGTATATTGGGCCTTATAGGATCATTCGGAGAGTGGGACAAGTAGCTTATGAGTTAGAATTGCTCTTTGAATTGGAGTCTGTCCATCTGGTTTTTCACGTATTTATGTTACGGAAGGGCATTGGCGATCCTACCCGAGTGGTGCCCACGGATGACGTTGAGATTAAAGAAGACTTGTCATACGAGGAAATTTCAGTTGCCATCCTAGACCGACAAATCCGCAAGCTACGGGATACGGAGGTAGCCTCGTAAAAGTACTTTGGAGAAACAACCATCTAGAAGAAATGGCATGGGAGGCCGAAGAAGAATGAAGTCTCGATATCCTTACTTATTTCCTCAAACAGAGAAGGGTCTGACTGGGACATTGCAACCATAAGGTACGTGTATAAATTCTTATGTTGGTTATTATCGTTGGTCGTGTGAGGCCATTATCGTTATTAATGATCATGGTCCTATGTGGCATTAAATTATTGAGTTTCTACAGGAAGAGTAGGTAGTAGCATTGTTACGAAGGTGACCCTGCCAAAGTTATATAGATCCCGGGGAGTTTATCATTTGAGGATGAATGTTTCTTGGGGGGGGGGGGGGGGGAAGGGATGTTACATCTCGCGTTTTCGTACGTTAAAAGTTTCGTCTTCAGTTAATTGACGTAGACTCGGTAAAAATAAGTAGAATTTTATGCAATTTGTGGCAATTTTTAAATTACGCGGGTAATTGCTTAGTTACCGAGTAACGAAACATTACCCAATTAACAAATAAGTGGATAAAAAATTTATAAAATACACCCCCAAAACGTGGCACAAAGCCACAATGACTAAGGATGACTCTTAGTCATTTATGCCATGTGGTTACTTATGGATTTAACTAAAATAAGAGTTGAATATAAGTCTTATCTTATAATTTCCATTAGGATCAAAAATGAGACTTGATTATAAGTCTTATCCATGAGTCATTGTTATATCAATTCCTTGTTAGTTCAAAAACGTTCTGTCTTGGTTCAAAAAACGTTAGAGCAGAAGCAATTCTTTCATAGATCAAAGACGTTATTTCTCAGTTCACATACGTTAGTAGCAGGAGCAAAATTCGTTTCACAAAAGCTTCCAACAAGAATTTTTTGGATTAATAGCAACGTTAAATTTTGCGGTTATAAAAGAGTACGGTGCAATCTTCGTCAAGAATATTATACAGAGTTTTCCCTACTCCAGGTATGTTAAAGCTATCGCTTATTTCTTTTGGCATGATCTATACGTCACAAACGAAACGAGCAAGTGCACAATCTCCATAAATGACTCTATTCATAGAAATACTAGGGGTGTCTTCTTGATTCCCCATGTGAATTATTATATCTTCTGTTCATGGGTCTTAGAAAAATACGTATTTGATAAAAATTTATCCGAAAGGCATATTGATTTTTATGGCATACCGAGAGAATATTATTAACGTATGTCTCGATAGACAGGTCGAGAGCCCTCCAAGTAGGCTATCAGCTCAGCGGAAGATGTTGGTGCGCTCGATTTGCTTCGGAGTTGCTTGTTTGATTAGTATGATTTAGATGTGTATAGTTTTGTATGGCGGGACCCTGTCTCGACCTTTATGAAAATTATGTGTTCTTAGAGGCTTATAGACAGATGTCATGTACGTAAAAGATTGTATGGCCTTGTCGGCCTATATTCAGTATACGAGTGGTTATTTTGGCCTTATAGGCCTGTATGTCTTATGTGTGAATCGGTATTACATGTTATATTCTACCTATTTCACGGAAGCCTCTCCGGCTCAGTTATCTATGATGGTATGATACGAAAAGATACGTTATGTTGGTACTCAGTTGAGTAAGGTACCGGGTGCCCGTCACGGCCCATCGGTTTGGGTTGTGACAGAGTAGGCTTGGGAATCCTATGCTTCACGTTCGTGTGGTTTTGTGTGCGGTCGTGTAGAGGTATTTTTGGGGATAGGGGAGCTTGTTCTTCGCGATCGATAATTTTTCCCGCAATCGTGTAGAAGGGATATCTGGGTAGAAACATAAATATTTCAAAAAGAGGGTTTGAGTTCATATCACAAATTTAATTTTGGGAGCTCGGTTGGAGGCGATTCTTGGAGAGATTTTTAAGGGAGTGATTGGGGTAAGTGATTCTTACTTAGTTTTGGTTAAATTCCATGTTTATGTCTTTGATTTCATCATTTCATTAATGATTTGGGTTGGATAATTGGGAAAAACTGGAGGAAAGTTCTTAGGCAGAACATTGGGATTTGATTGAGATATTGGTATCAGATTTGAGTAATTTTGACATGTTTAGACTCGTGGTTGAATGATTGTTCGAATTTTGAGACTTTTATCGGATTCCGAGACTTGAGCCCGGGGTTGACTTTTGAGTTGACTTTCTGACTTTTAATTAAGAACGTAGTAATTTTATATTGAATTGATTCCTTTAGCTCGTGTTTATTGTGTCGAATTATTTGTGGCTAGATTCGAGGTACTCGGAAGCCGTTTCGCGAGGCAAGGGTATGTTGGAGTAGAGAGTTGCACACTTTGAGGTAAGTAACACTTCTAAGCTTGGTTCTGAGAGAATGAAACCCAAAAGTTCGTGCTATGTGGTTTATGTTGAAGTGATGCACATTTTAGGTGACGGGCATGTGGGCGTGCACCGTAGAAATTTTGATTTAGCCGATTCCCTGAAGCTGATATGGTCGAAGCTCTTTTGCTTATGCCGAGGGTAGCCTGATTAACCGGTTCTTTTCGAAGTATTTTTGAAGTAATTTGAAGGCCTATGAGTTTATTGGCGACGGTCAGTCGTCCCCGAGTCGCGTTAGTTTGGTTGGTACAACCTTGTGACCATAGTCATCGTATTTGGCTGTAGCCTTATAGTCCTCGAGTAAAGTAGCTTCGGCGTCTATATCGAGGTTATGCCTTTTTAGGGGTCTTACAAGTTCGAATATATAGCCTTAGCTTTATGATCGAGACTATGCCTTTTGTAAGGTCTTATAAATTTTAACATGCCTTACTTGAGGTCTTACAGATTTGGTTACTTGGTACAAGTATAACTCATGCCTTGCTTGAGGTCTTACAGATTTGGTTACTTGGTACAAGTATAACTCATGCCTTGCTTGAGGTCTTACAGATTTGGTTACTTGGTACAAGTGCAACTCATGCCTTGCTGAGGTCTTACAGATTTGGTTACTTGGTACAAGTATAACTCATGCCTTGCTTGAGGTCTTACAGATTTGGTTACTTGGTAAAACTATAATTCATGCCTTGCTTGAGGTCTTACAGATTTGCTTACTTGGTACAAGTGTGACTCATGCCTTGCTTGAGGTCTTACAGATTTGGTTACTTGGTACAAGTATAACTCATGCCTTGCTTGAGGTATTACAGATTTGGTATTGCTTTGTTAAGGTCCTATGAGCTCGAGGTTGCCCGCATGGGGTCTTATAGCCTCGAGTTGACATATCGATGGGGTGACCGTTGGCGACAGTCCCCGAGACATCGAGAGTTTTTTGGTAGCCATTTTGTGTAAACTTGGAGTTGCCTCATTGAGGGCTTACGAGTTTGAAGTTTCCGACCCGGAGGTCATATGGCTTCGAGTTTTTGACGTTAGTCCCCGAGTGTTTGGGAATTTTCTGGCTCTGGAGCCATTTCTTGAAAAAATAGCCGATTTCTTTGAGGCGCAAAGTGTGTTGATGGAAAAATATTCCTTGATTACTTGGCACAAGTATACATGTTTTCGTTGTCAAGGGTTCAATCATTCTATGCGGACACGGTTCATTTGACCGTTTGGCCCGATACATCGTTTTCCTATTGAGACCCTTTTTAGCTTATCTTGGCTTCTTCGAGGGGATGATCTCCCGAGGGGATGCCCCCCCCAGTATTCGAGGTTGATTGAAGAGAAGCCTTGAATACTTGTTATGTTCTCCTCATGTAGCATATAGATGTTGCCTCATTAAAAACCTTGCCGGTAAAACCCTTCTTGGGGTAAAACCTGATCGAAGGAAAAGAGTGTAACGCATGCTTTAAAACCTGAGGTCTTCAAGCTGGAAAGCGCTTCGATTGTTCTAATCGGATACCTGCACACAGGTTAGTGCAAGATGTAAGATAAAAGGGAAAGACGATTATACCTTAGTGGTGATGGCGCTTCGAGCCTCAAAGTGCTTCAATTGCTTGCTCCGCGGACGTGGTACTGTCCTTTACTTGTTTATTCGGGTGTAGCCGAGAATGTATCTTGTGATTGCTACTTCCCTTTTTGCTTATCCTGTAGCTTATTCGATGTGGAAGGCGTCGATGTCAGTGGCACATCATGCACCGCGAACATCTCTCTTGCTGCCTGTTGTTCTCCATACACAAGTTTCATTCCGTCCTTTATCGCAAATTTCATCATTTGATGGAGAGTTAATGGTACTGCCCTCTTGCAGTGTATCCATGGCCTTCCGAGTAAGGAATTGTATCTCATGTCTCCTTCGATGACAGGAAACTTGGCATTTTGGGTTGTGCCGGCCACGTTGACCGGGAGGGTGATCTCCCCTTTTGTCGCCTCGCTCGCCATGTTGAATCCATTGAGGACTCGTGAAGCGGGCACGAATTGGTCGAGCAGTCCGAGCTGCTCCACCACCCTCGGCCTGATAATGTTGGCCGAGCTAATTGGATCAACAAGTACACATTTAATTTGAAATGTATTCACAAGGAAAGAGATTACCAGTGCGTCGTTATGAGGTTGAGACAGGGTCTCGTTGTCCTCATCGCTAAATGTGAGAGCATCCTCAGGTATGTAACCTCGAGTTCGCTTTTCCCTAGTGATGGATATTTTTGTTCGTTTGACAATGGGTTCCTGCGGGATGTCGACTCCCCCAACAATCATGTGGATGACATGTTGTGGTTCTTCTGGTTCATTTTTCCTGTTCACCTCTCTTTCCAGAAATTGATCTTTGGCTCTGTAGCTCAGGAACTCTCGGAGGTGCCCTTTGCTGTTTAGTCGGGCTACTTCTTCTCGGAACTGTATGCAATCTTCGATCCTGTGACCGTGCGTGTTGTGAAACTCGCACACCAGGTTGGGGTTCCTTTGTGACGGATCTGATTGTACGGGTTTCAGCCACTTGGTTTCTCTGATTTTACCAATGGCAGAGACAACGTCTGAAACATCAATGTTGAAGTTGTATTCGGACAATCGGGGTGCTTCCGTCGGTCCTGTATGTCTATCGAATTTGACTCTGCCCACGAGTCCCCGAGGTTTCTGACCTCGGTCATTCCTTCGATCATTTCGGGGTATGTTACACCTCAGGACGTTTCTTCAATCTTTAGTGTACGGCTGATACCTTTCTTTGTTTGGCCTCGGTTCCTTTGCCAAGAGCCTGCTAGGATATACTGAACCCGAGGGGGATCCTAGTTGGTCGTCCTCGACCCTAATCTTCGATTGATATCGGTTGTGGACATACGACCAAGTCACGACGGGATATTCTACCAAATTCTGCTTTAGTTGCTTTGAAGCTACCTAGCCTCGTTCGTTTAAACCTTGGGTGAAAGCCTGCACTGCCCAGTCATCGGAGACTGGTGGTAATTCCATTCGCTCCATATGGAAGCGAGATACAAACTCCCGCAGCATCTCGTTCTCTCTTTGTTTCATTTTGACGACGTCAGATTTCCTTGTAGCAACCTTAATGGCACCGGCTTGTGCCTTTATAAAAGAATCTGCCAGCATGGCAAATGAATCTATTGAATTCGGGGCTAGGTTCTGATACCACATCATGGCCCCTTTTGAAAGTGTTTCTCCAAACTTCTTCAATAAGACGGATTCCATCTCGTCGTCCTTTAGGTCATTCCCCTTTACAGCACAAGTGTAAGCAGTAATGTGCTCGTTTGGGTCCGAGGTTCCATTGTACTTCGGGAGATCGAGCAATCAGAATTTCATCGGGATGGGCTATGGAGCAGCATTTGATGGGAACGGCTTTTGCACAAATTTCTTCGAGTCCACACCCTTCAGAATCGGGGGTGCGCCTGGGATCTGATCGACCCTTGAATTGTAGGTTTCCCCCTTTTTGTCATTGGCTTCTATCTTCTTTTTGCCCGCTTCAATCCTCTTTGTGAGGTCCTCGAGCATCTTTATGATAGCGGGGTCGGCTACTGACCCGTTGTTACTTGATCATTCCGGTACTGGTTCAGTTTGAGGAGTCGTTTCCGGTGCTGCTATGCTCGAAGTTCTTTGGTGGCTTTGTAGCTGAGCAATCGCCAGCTGTTGTGCTTGCAACATCTCAAAAATGACGTGAAGACTAACCTCTCGTTGCTCCTGAGCTGGGGTTTTCTGAGCTTCTTGTTGGTTTTCTTGGCGTATACACCTGTTAGTTTGGGAGCTTATATCGACATGTTGGGCGTTGCGTGAGACCACGTCCACGGGAATTGGTTCTGGTGCGTCTTCAGGGTTTTGCGGTGGTACGCCGATGCCTGAAACAGCTACACCATTCTCTCCATGGTCCTCAGGACCGTTGTTCTCTTGTGCATTCACTGAGTTTGACAATTTGACCTGAAATCAAAGATTCTTGGGCAAGAAAAAGTGTGAAAGATAACTTGCGTTATGCAGTAAACCAGCAAGAAAACAATCGCTATTATTTTTAGCCCCACGGTGGGCGCCAAACTGTTTACCTTGAAAATGGTTTTTACAATTAGATTTGATTTTGTGGTTCTAAATATACGTGATATATTTTTATGCTAGTTGTTAAGCAATTGATGCTAAGTGTGAGACTAAAAAATAAAGTAAGAGCCTAAAGGTAGTGTATCAAGCAAACCAAGCGGCTGAGAATCGGGGTCTCGAGCTGACTTATACGGGGCCTCGAGGTTGAGCTAGGCGTTAGGCTCTGGACAGTCGATGGAGAACTAACAGTTCTAAGGGCCTTGATGAGGGCTTTTTATAATCAATGATGAGTAATAAATGAATAATAATTAATGAAATATAATGAATGTAAGCAATAAATGTAAGTAATAAGATCAAAGGACAATGTGTTTAAGTTAGAGAGCAAAGAATGTTCTTGTTTTTGTATTCAATGTGATGAGCTATATCTTGTGTATCTTACAAAATGACAAGGATCCACTTTATATATAAGGGGAAATCCCAACATGGTACAGATGCATTCATTACAAAGATATGCGGCTGATGTAGCAACTTAATGCCACGGTACAGGCTTGTACTAGCCTAATAGACTTGGTCAGCTTTAATCACGTGCCTTAGGAACTTCCCGTTTCGCCATCATAACAACCGATTTGTACTGCCCCGAGGTCGAACATTGAGAACCCTCGGGGTCGAACCTCGAGCCGTGCTTCGAGCCTTTGGAGACGTGCTTATGAAGCGCCATAAAATCGGACCCTCTGATTTTTACCGTTTATAATAATCGAAAGAGGTTTTTCTGAAGACCAATTCATTAAAAATTCTTGCATATTTTCACCGAGCTTTATTTATGTTATATTGTAAGGTTGAAACTTAATTGAGAGAAGAGTTTCTAGTGAATGTGTGAAGAAATAATTGAGTGAATTCGATAGACTAAGTTAACATAAGAAGTAAATTATCTAGAGTTAGGTCCCAAACATTTGTATTGCACCTATCCTATCAACCCTATTTCCTCCCATTGATATCTTTCCTTACTCATTACTTGCGTCGATTGTCATTAGCCAATAGTTTAGAGTCTTAGTTAATTTTAGTTCTAAATCAGATAAATCTCAACGGTTGATCACCTTGGATAGCAATCTAGCTACAAACTACGATAATAAATGTTTAAATCAAATCCCTGTGGATACGATATTATGTTTACTATATTCGAGTAGCGAGCATATTTTAGTGTTTGTTTTGCGCTCGTCAAATTTTGGTGTCGTTGCCGGCGATTGACAATTAATAGTGTTTGAAATAGTTTGTAGTGCTAATTCAGGAATTTTTTTCTTTTTATTTTTATTTATCCTATTTTTTACAATTAGTGTTCTTCAACTGTGCGCATGATACAAGTTAGATTGGTGCATGACTCGATCTTCTAGAAAGAGGTGCAACCATACAAACCAAAAATTGAGAAACAACTACAACAGTTGAGGAAGGAAAGAAATCTCCCCGAGAAGATAGAGAAGGTTGGGCGATCCTCAACCAAAGCAATTATGGCGGGAGGTGATAATAGTGTGGATTTAGCTGCGAAAGAGGCAGCCCACCTCATAGAGAAAGCTGCAAAGGATGCTGGGGAAGCAGACCTTAAAGATGCACAAATTTCTTATGAGGAGGAGAGGGATCGCATAATGGCTCAAAAGCCCTTGGGTGCAGACCAGTTCGAAAACATAGCTCCCGGCCAAGGGAGACCACTTGGCGATTATGCAAGACCGGTCTGCAACCAAGTGTTATCAAGTGTGAGACCTCTTCCAATTGCAGCTAATAACTTTGAGATGAAGCAAGGGTTTCTCCAAACCTTTCAAAATAGTTTTGTCTTAAGAGGAAAGATGAACGAAGAGCCAAACAATCATCTGATAGACTTCGAAGATATTATGAACACATTTCAATATAATGGTGTGTCACAAGATGCAGTTTATCTAAGGGCATTCCCCTTCACGCGCAAAGATGATGCAAAGCACTAGCTTCGAAGCTTGCCCCAGGGATCAATTAGAACATGGGAGGACATGACTAGAAAATTTCTTGCTAAATATTTATCCTCAGCCTAAATGGGCATGTTTAGAAGAGAAATCCATAACATCTGCCAGAATGAGACTGAAACTGTGTTTGAAGCTTGGGAGAGGTTTAAGGAGATAGTGCGAAAGTGTCAACATAGAGGAATTGAACTCTTGATGCAACTCCAGGATTTTTGGGATGGTTTGACGGCGGCCTCTCGGAGAACATTGACTAATGCAGCTGGAGGCCCGTTGATGAAAAAAACTCCAGAGAAGATAGTGACTGTTCTTGATGATTTGTCTTAAGATGCAAATCAGTAGCCCTCTCAAATTGCTGAAAGAAGAAGATCAACTGTGCAGGTACAGCTTGATGCCATGGCCAAGAAAATAAGGAAGCTGGCCTTAGCTTCGATAAATAATGATCCCCATGCAGCATGTGACATATGTGGAATAGTACACCCTACTCATGAGTGTCAAGCCTCAACTGAGGAAGTTAAAGTTATGGGTAATTATAACTTCAATGCAATGGGTCAGAAACGCCCCGATATTTCATGGAGTTCACCTGGGGGTACAACAAAGGCATGGAAACAAAATAACTATAGATTTCAAGGAGCTCCTATTTTTGTGAATCAACCGAGGCCGCAGTTTCAGCTGCAACAGACAATTCAGTCTGCTTTAGAAGATCTGATAAAGTCATTCATTGTCAAGATAGATGAGAGGTTAGATGCTCATGGTGCAGCTATCAAAGAACTTGGGATAGTTTTGTTTAACTTGGAGAGACAAGTGGGATAAATTGCAACTATATTATCTGAGAGAATCCCAAGTACTCTGCCAGTTGATACTGAAAAGAATCCCAAAGAAACAATAAATGTTATGACCTTGAGAAGCGGACAAGTGTTGAAAGACCCCACTCCGGTTCAAAAAGAAGTTGTACCTGAAAAAGAAAGTGGGATTGAGCTGAAAAATGAAGATGGTAATAAGAAGAAAGGTAATAAGGGCGTAGAGAAAAAGAAGAAGGAGGAAACTTCATGAAGGGAGGAAACTAGTCAAGAGAGCAAGCACATGCCTGCTCTACCTTTTCCCCAGAAGCTCTATAGAGAAAAGCTGGACAAGTTGTTTGAGAGATTTCGAGATATGTTGAGACATGTTAATGTAAATTTGCCATTCACAGAAGTGCTCTCACAAATGTCAGCTTATGAAAAGTTCTTGAAGGAGATCCTTACAAAGAAGAGGAAGATAGAAGAGACAAGCTCACAGAGCATTGCAGTGCAATCTTGCAAAATAAACACAAAAGTGTGGAGATCCAAGGAGTTTTATGAAACCTTGCTCTTTAGACACTCTTAACATTGAGAAATCTTTATGTGATTCTGGTGCCTCCATTAATCTAATGCTATGGTCTATTCACATAAAACTGGAGTAGGAGATTGGAGAGGTATGGTCAGTGCCAATATCTTTGCAGTTGGCAGACCAAACGACTATAACTCTCGAGGGGATAGTAGAAGATGTTTTGGTGTGGGTGGATAAGTTCGTATTTCCTGTAGATTTCATAGTGGTGAATATGGAGGAGAATAAGGAGGCCCCCTCATCCTAGGACGACCATTTTTAGCAACGGGTAGAGCTTTACTGGATATACATGATAGGAAACTCATGCTTAGAGTGGTTGATGAGACAGTAACTTTTGAGATGAATGTAGAAACGGGGATGAAAAAGGAGAAGCCAGCTGAAAGTGTTGAGAGGAAAGTGAAGAGTTTAAAAGAGACAACCTCAGTGATAGAAAAAGACAAGTGTGGGGTGCAGCCTAAAAAGGCTGAGAAAAAGTTGTCTGCATGGATGTGCGCACTTGTTCGGGCAAGAGGAATGAAGCCCGACCTCGACTCAGACCCGGACTAGATGTTCAGGAAAGTATCCTTTACCTTATGCTTTCTAATTGTGTGACATGGGGATATGTCACAACTTAAAGTGTGGGGTGGGGGATATTTGTATGTTGTATGTATATTAGTTTTAGTTTCACTTTTCTTAGTTTGAGTAGTTAGAGATAGAAAACATTTTGAAAAAATATAAAAATATTAAAAAATTTTGACTTTTCCCAACGATGGATATCATTCGACAGGTTTCTTGAGTGATTAAAGTCAAAATAAAAAAGACAAAAGATTTTCTTTTTTTAGGTAGTGTAACAATTCCCCCTTGGTTTTTCTTTGTGTCGCGGTTCTTTTTCAAGGGTTTTGTTTGAACCGGGTGCAGTTAGTTTTTATTTTTGTTAGGAGTAGGAAACCTTGTGATGTGATTTGAAGTGAAGCAATATCTCTTGACTTTGTTATGCCTTGAGAATAGTGAGGGCTTTAGTTGTGACGCTTAGGCTCAGTTTTTGACTCTTGTGTAAGTACCTTAAATTGTATGATCATAGCTTTGCTTAACTGCTTGATTAGAGTGTCTGCATAATCCAATCTTGAGTGAGTTATGTGCCATGTGTGAGAGGTTTTTGGTTTATTCTGTGCATTGCATTTGATGTCTAGAACTTGCTTTGTGTGTTTGCAAAGAGAATAGTAGTTTTGTTCAGTTTTGGAAGTGATATAGGCATTTCTTTGTTGAGCCAATGATATGCTATTACCCGCCTATTTGTTATACATCTTAGTTAACCCCTTTTAGCATGTAATCTTGTTTCTTTGGCAACCATATTACAAGCCTTGCCCATTTGTTTGAATTGACCATCTAATTGAACCTTGTTACCTCTCGTGAGAACTTGAAATTGTTATGAACTTTGTAAAAGCTGAAGTGTGGGGTGGTTGGTTTGGCTTTTGAGTGGAACTAATGAAATAAGGAGAAAGGTGCACGTTTTTGAAAAAGTAAGAGCCACTTGAATTGAAAAAGAAAGAAAAAGATACTTGTATTGTTGTGAAAAATATTCCTTGATAGTGGTGACTCTTGATGCATTTGTGCTTAAAGAAATAGGAAGTTAATATATGTTGATGTGAAGGTGGAGTATGGTTTGACATAAGTGTGGGGTTTTGAATGTAAAAGTGTAAGTATTAAAGTGATTAGGGAGGTGTAGTCACTCTTATATCTAAATGTATCCTACCCATCCAAGTGCCTACATTACAACCAATTAAAGTCATACTTGATCCTTGATTGAATGACCTCGAATTAGTAGAGTAGTACACAACGGGCAAGCCTATGGTTCATCTTTTGTGGCATATGAATGTTGTTTCTGAGAATGAGTGAATTCTTTCTATTTGAAGTTCCTAATCGTTCTTAAAATTTATTGTGTGTGGAACTACTCTCTAATGTTGATGGTAGATGGTAGGCTATAATTCTGTGTTTTAGTCACTCATTGCACTCTAAATTACTACACTTTAATTGAGTTTGAGCTTTAATCGTAAGTGTTTTGCACTAATTGCGTGTTGTATGTCTTGTAGGAATGGTTCTGAGCTATGTAGATGTTATGGAATGAATTCGAGTGATTTGGAGCTTTGACGTCTAAGTAAAAGCCTAAGGAATTAAGCTGGGATCGTGTTCGGGGATCAACGGAAGCTAGTAAACTTAAAGAACGAAACAATGAATCGAGCAGGACGCCACCCAGGTGCGCGAGCGCACTGGCGCGCATGTGAGGCATAATAGTGGCTAAAGTGCGCGACCAAGTGTGCTAGCACACTTCCAGGTGTGCGGCTGTGCACGTCCAACTCCAGAAAAGTGTCCTATTTCGCGTAAGAGATGGTGTTTTCGCTTGGGCCTGACCTTACTTGGTATATATAGATGGAAAACGGTTTTTTTGGGACTTTGGACATATCTAAGACCTAAGGAGGCTAAGGAGAAGGGGAGAAGAAAGAGCACAAGGAATCCATCATTCAACCTCAACTCAAGACAAAGGTTTGGTTTGTTTTATGTTTTTTTTTACCTTAAATATTGTATTGATGAATTACTCCATATTCATGGAGTAGTTCTCTTTAGAGTTTGATGGATTTAGGGTATTGACATTTATTTGTGGATATAACTCAAGTTTATGTATTGAATCGGTTTCAATGTTTTAATTGTTTCATCTATATTCACTAGTTCATGTAATCGAGAGAGGCATAACATGTGATATTTTGGTGTTATCTTTTGTTGAGTAAATTCCACAATTCTTCTTAGCAATCAAAAGAGATTAGTTGAATTGTTGATTAACCTAGTTCGAAGAATAATCGAAAGAGGTTTTCCAAAAGACCAATTCATTATGAATTCTTGCATATTTTCACCGAGCTTAATTTAGTTTATATTTTGAGGTTGAAACTTAATCGAGAGATGAGTTTCTACTGAATGTGTGAACAAATAATTGTGTGAATTCGAGAGACTCACGTAACATTAGAAGTGAATTATCTAGAGTTAGGTCCCAAACATTTGTCTTGCACCTATCCTATCAACCCTATTTCCTCCCATTGATATCTTTCCTTACTCATTACATGCGTCGATTGTCATTAGCCAATAGTTTAGACTCTTAGTTAATTTTAGTTCTAAATCAGATAAATCTCAACGGTTGATCACCTTGGATAGCAATCTAGCTACAAACTACGATAATAAATGTTTAACTCAAATCCCTGTGGATACGATATTATGTTTACTATTTTCGAGTAGCGAGCATATTTTAGTGTTTGCTTTGCGCTCGTCACTGCACGCCGCAGCAGGTATGTGCAATGCTGAGTGACTGAGCGTGGCGAGCGAGAATTGAGACGGGCAGATTGAGTTCTCTGTGAGTGTGAGTGCTTGGGATTTCTATATGTTGCATCAAATACGGTATTCGCATTTGCATGTAGATATAGAGTTGTCATACTCTTCTTATTAGTCACTCGTGGCATATTTTATTTGTACTGAACTTGATTGTTGAACCTAGGAGCATTCATACTTTTCTGTATTGTTAAACTCGATATTTTTGCTATATTGTTTGAGCTCGTCACTGCTTCAAGACCACATGGACTTGTTACTTATTGAGTTGGTTGTACTCATGCTACACCCTGCACTTCATATGTTGATCCAAGTATTTCCGGGAACGGCAGTTGCTGATTCCTAGCGTTTCATCAGTTCGGAGATCATCGAGGTAGCTGCCTTGGCGTCTGCAGACCTTGACTCTCCTCTTTTATCTTCTAGTCTTTTTTTTATTGTTCTACTTTCCTAGACAGTGTTCCATTGACCGTTTTGTTATATAGATGCTCATGTACTCCGTGACATCCAAATCTTTTGGGAGGATTTTGTACTGAGTATCGACGTTTATATCCAAATTTTACGAGATTCTTATTTATTTATACCTATTTCCGTATATTTGGTCCTTAGAAATGTTGGTATGTGTGAGATGTCGGCTTGCCTAGTACCATGATAGGTGACATCACGACAGGTCGAGTTTTGGGTCGTGACATACTCTGTATTATCTTATTATAATTTTTTTATGCTTTTAATTTATCATATTATATAATATCTTTATAATATTAATTTTACATCTTAATTTTGGCGTATAAATTTGATAAATCAATTTTCGTGCATATATTATTTTTATGTAGAATTGTAAGTTAATTTTGTTATAAGTTTGTATACGGTCGAGATCGTATGCCTTCGATCTATATACTCGAGGGGTCGTCCAAAGTCCGAGCTCAAGCAAGATCGAGTTGGAGCTCGAGGGCCAGATCCGAGTTCGAAAACAGAGCACGACATCTACTGGGGTCGAGTATGCTTGACCCCGGAATAGTACCGCTATGGACTTGTAACTGAATGGGCTAGATTCCTTCCACATCCCCAAGATCATGGCGCAAATTCCGGAATATGATTGTACGATCCTATACTAGGCGGTTAGACAGCTGTATCAGGAATATTCCCTACTGTAAATAGCAATATACAATATTTAGGGTTCCCCTATTATATAAAGGGGATCCCAATCATTTGTAATCTCATCTAATCATTGAGAGAAAGAATATACTCTCTGCTTTTTGCCTACTGTTCATCAGAATTATCTTTTAGCTCTACTGCTCTTACTTTACTTCTCTTGCTTAATTGTTCGTATTGCCCTAAACCCACCTCGAGGTCACTAAGTTCGAGGTCACTGCTGCAGGGTTATATTGGTTTGATCCACTTATTCCTTTCACTTCTACTTCGTATTTCTTGATTATTAATTGGTGTTGAACCTAATCACGTATCTTTAAACCACAAATAAAATTTAAATGTTACTCTTATTTTCGAGGTAAACAGTTTGGCGCCCACTGTGCGTCTAAAGATAATAGTGATTGTTCATTACTGATTCTCATTACACATGTTATTGTTACACTTTTTTTTGTCAAGAATTTAAGATTCTCAGGCTCAAACATGTCTAGCTCGCAAAATGCACCTGTTCATGACAACGAAGGTCTTGGTGAAAACAACAATATAGGGGTCGGTGTACTACCGATAAACTCTAGGGAAGTGCCAACCATGGAACTCGTTGATGTTAGTTCACACACTGCTCTAAACGCGGATTTAGGCACAGAACCCGGATGGAGTGTACGCAGGGAAGCCCGACCTGGTGGCCAAGGAACACAAGGAGTGGGTGATGGGGGAATCAGCCTCCAAGTGATATTCGAAATGCTGCAAGCTCAACAGATCGCCATTGCTCAACTTCAATGTCAAAATAAGACTCCGAGTGTAGCTGAACATGAAAACAAACGACGTACTGAGCCAGCTAGAAAGGCCCGATGAAAGTGGCTCGGGGACTGACCCCACTGTTGATATCCAATTTTTCCCTCATATATTTTAATATATGCATGCATACTTTCAAAACATTGTGCATACATGCACAAATGTTTCTACGATTTTTCTATAATTTTTAAAGGCCTTAAATCAATTTATTTCTGCATTTTTTATTTATATAAATATCCTCATATTACTTTATGATAATTTAATCATCTAAATTCATCATTTAGGCTCATATAAGTGTTCAAATATTTTAATTGCATTTTTTACAATTACATTTGCATTTTTAGACTTTAATTGCATATTTTGCAATAATAGCCTATACATATGCATAACTACATTATCCATATAGAAAATGACTTTTTATATTTTTATAATATTAAGTAATTATTTTAAATCACCTTCATGCATGAAAATCATTTTTAACATTTAATTAGCTATTTTTTAGAATTATTTTATTTAGTAAAAATGGGTATTTAACAAATAGCCCCTAATTTATACCCAAAATCGGACCCCCACAAATCACCCCAGCCCAAACCTAAACCTCTACCCGGCCCAAAACCCCTCTAATCTTGGCAATTGATCTCTGAGATCAACGGCCCCCATTCACCCTTTCCTTTTTTAACTCAAACGACCCCCTAACCCTAATCATTTCTCACACCCAGCCGCCCTTGAATCCCCCTTCTTCTCCGGTTCTCTCTGAGACCAACCCTAACCCTAGCGCCACCACCTAAATTCTACCCCAAACCTTTCGATTCTTACCCGTTCCATGGGATTCCCTGGTGATTTGAGGCCCCCACTGGCCTCTTACTTCTTCTGGTTGTTCGATTTTGTTATTTCATGAAGGGATCTCTAAGAGATCCGACCCAGATTTTGTTCGATACCGTTTAAGATTCTGCTCACGGTCATCTCCGTTTGCGAGTGCTATTATCTTGTGCTTATGGTTCGAATCTTTGGTTCAACACCAGATTTTTTTACCCCGCCCCTTTTTTCTCAAACCTCTAACCTTTTTGAACGTGAATCTGTCCAGATCTTTGTAGATCTTGAGTGATTCTAAGTTTATCAGTAGTTTTCTTTTTAAAAAAATCTCTTGTTTTCTTTATTGTTAATCGATTTTAGTACCCTGTTATATTAGGATTTTCGCTTCCTTATTATGTGCTGGCCTGATCTCTGTGGATCTGAAAGGGTTTCGAGTTTCTATGGCATTTTTCTTCTGTTTTTCCTACTGTTGATCGATCCTAAAGTTTCCCAGAATTAGGGTTTCACTTTGTCTGTTTTCGCAAAAATGTTTCTAAAAGGTTCCATGTGTTTGATCATCTCCTCCACTGATTCTTGCCTAACTATGTTTAGTCTTTAGTTTGTTTGATCAATTCATTGTTTTGCCCGTTATTTTTTGAATAATTGAATGGTTAACCCAACTATCTAGGGTTTCGTTTTGCTGCGGTGATTATGCACTGTATTTTCGTTTGCTTTCCTTATTCTGAGACCCCTAATTGGTATTACTTGCCTTAGTTGTTCCTACTAAGCTTAATTTAGGGGAATTGATTGTTTTACCAACCCCAGATGATCACTAATTTACCTATTTACCTTATTTATGTGACTAATTGACCTTGCTACTGGCTGGAGTTTTGTGTTTTGACTCTAATTGATTACCTACCTTAATTGGACCTCAATTCCGAGTTATTTTTGGATACAATCCCATGATTTTTGCCTATTGATTGGCCCTGTCATGCCTAATTGATGGACTGACTACATTCTTTTCCTTATTTGCATACCTTCAAACTGTTTTACCTTATTTACTCAGCATGTCTTTGTTTACTCGCCTTAGGTAAATTAGACCTATGTCTATTTACTTCCCTACTAGCATGTTCTTTCTAGCTTGTTTTTAAATGTTCACAGACTCCTGACCAATATTGCTCCCAATCCCTGCTACCCCTTTGAATGTGACTATCTGATTGATCCCAGCATGCCATGTCTTTGTTTAGTGTCTGCTCACCTATTAACAGCAAGTAAACTAAGTTGAAACTCTATGTGATCCTATTTCTATATACTGTTTGATTGTTGGGACCTTTGTTTGAGTTACAAGAATTGAATGACCCTGTTTGCTCCTTACTTCATGAGCATCCAAAACTATTTTCTTAAAACTACCTCCTATTTTCAACTACCACTCTTAGAACACCTAGCGTCCTGCTCCTCCAGTGTGAGCATTGCGTAGGAGTCCATGTGACTCCTCTAAACTTTGACACACTGGGGCTGGCTTTCCAAACTTGCTCACAAAAGGGTTGCTTTGAAATGTTTTTTGGTGTAAGCATTGCCCGGGGTCCCTGAGGCCCTTGGGAACTTTGACACACCATGATACCCTTGGGTGCACTATGAGAGTATTGGCATGTTCATACTTGGTTGAAGGCCTGACTTTTCAGGTATACTGTTTGGGCTTGTTCAGGCTCCCTATAATTTTAGCAGTTTCACTTCTGTAATTTATTATTTATGTTTGTTTCTAGTAATAGTTTCTTTATAAACAGATATTGGGGATATTAGTAAAACTTGGAGGGGTTCTTATATATATTTTGTTGGGAAAGCGTAGATGCCATGCCTATAGGTTGCTGTGATGTTTTCAGATATTATGCCTATGAATTTAAAATCAGCCCTGCATTCTAGATACCATGCCTATAGGTTACTGCGACGTTCGTTTATTTAGACATCATGCCTTCAAGCTTAACATCAGTCTTTACACGCCAATAAGGTTAAGACCAATTTCTGCATTTAGATACCATGTCTATAAGGTTAAAACCAATTTCTGCATTTAGATACCATATTTGTAAGTTTAAAATCGGTTTCTACACCTAGACTGCATGCCTATAGGACCTAATGAACCAAACGGCCTACTTAAAAGTGGTTACTGGTTTATTGCGGTTCTGATTAACGATTAGAAATCATGTTCATAGGACATCTCTGATCCGCGCCTAGGCAAGCCTGTAGGGCGATTAAAATCTGAATGTTATAAAACCGAGCTTTGTTTGTGAACTGCCCAGATCCAGCTAGTCCTAAAATCAGTAGGCAACTGATTAAGTGCCATCTGCCTTGCTCTAATAAAACACTGCATAGTTCTGCCTTGTGCTCACCTACATATCCTACTATAGGACTTCTTAAGTGTCTGAAATACTGTTGATTGAGACATGTAATTGCCTGCTTATTTGTGGATGTAAAATGTGAGCCTTTAATTATTCCTTTACCTGACAGTCCTATTTGTTTTGCTTGTCACTTAGATTTTCTCCTTTTAAACATAATAGGAGAGTCTGGATCCACCTTAACTAAAAGTCCTAAATACCTCCTGGACCATAAGTAAGGGATGGGTAATGCATGCATAGGGTACGTTTAATTAGAATCGCTTATATGACCACTAAGGGGAGGGTAATCGGGTAGTAAAGGATATGATGACCTGTGCGCTAATGCTATGTGTAGCACCCCAGCTTGGGGACGATTACCAAGTATTGCACAGAAGTGATCCTATAGGCTAAAAACTTAGGACCCCCTCTACCCCTTAAACGGAATATCTATTTTTCTTTATCTGCTTATAAGACTAATTCATCTAATTCGAGTTTGGACGGGACCCACCATTGTGGACCTCGAGGGGTGCCTAACACCTTCCCCTCAAGGTTATTTCGAGCGCTTACCCAATCTCTGGTAATGCAAACTGGTCTATGTGTTATTTGCTTTAGGTGCCCTGACGCACCTTAGATCTGTTAGGTGGAGACTCTTCAAATTCCATACCTAATTCCCAAAAGGAAATGAGTTGTCCCCAATGAATGTCGAAACCCCGACTCCGCGAGGAAAAAGGGGGACGCCACAACATGGCGACTCTGATGGGGATATTTTAGGCTCTTACCATAACAAACACGTTTTTTTGAATTATTCTTGAACATGCTTTATCTTGTTAATACATGTGCACCCTTTCCCTTCCCCCCTTATTTGAATTAATTGCCTGTTTTTGAAGCATTTACGATTTCCTTTACTACAGAAACTGACTTGTCTCTTTGTTTTCTTTCTTAACTATCTTTTAATTATTAAATTCCGCATTTATCATTTTCAAACGTGCTATTAATTGTTGCATTAATCATGCTCAACATCATATTCCACTCGTGCGCAATCAATCCTATAGCAATGCTTAATGAGTGTTTGCGCTCTTCCTATATATATCACCCATTAAATGCGGAAAGGTGTATTTACAGTAAAACTAGTCGATCAGCAGTGCAGTCGACGGTTCCGTGCCTTTCCCTCTCAAGTTGTCCGCTTGAGGGTACCAGTCCAGACCCCTCTAGAAACCTTACTATGATTAATTGTACATGCATCATTGTCAAACCTAGCCGGGTTAATATGTTGTCCACATAATAACCCTCTAAGAAAGCCTTGTCCAATGTCCGCCAGGATTTCTATAATCCCAATGGACACAATCACGATATGTGCATCATTTGGAGAAAACATGCCAATATGTTGATCATTAACGTGTAAATAGCCAACTCTGGAGGGAGAAAGGGTTAACCTTATTTGTTTTGCAGAAATGAGGCACAAATCCCACCTTTGCTGCTGCCTGCTGCTGGACATACGCGACTTGGGGAACCTGATTGATGGAGCCAAGACGGCCAAGCACGGAGAAGGTCCTTCTGGGACCAAATAGATTAGGAATAATGTTTTATTTCTTTCTAGACTCGTTTTAGACTTTGATTGTAATAAGGCACATGCCACTAGTGACTCTTTTTCATTGTTGTCATTTTAGTATAGATTCGGTTTATTTATCACATTAATGAAATGATGTAGTTATTGGCATCAATTTTCTCCAAATCTATATGTCGCTTAGGCCTACCTCGGGCACAACGAGGATCCCAAATTAGGATGCGAATTTACATTCTTGCAATACGTGTTTAAATACTGCAAATACTTTTCAGAATCCTTACTGACTTGTTTACCTTTTTGGCTTTTTTCTTTATTTTGATTATTCCCATCCCCTAAGGTTGGTTCGCGCATACTGGCATCATCAGCATATCACACCAGATCTAAAGGCCCTCCACCTCCTCCTCCTCCAAGTAAAACAAAAAGCAGAGGGAAAGCTAAGATGGATGACTTGAGTGGTATACGAAAAGAAAATGCTAAGAATGCAGAAACATTAGATGGTCGGAGTACTCCGGCCCAGAATGACTTGGTTTTGCGATTAGAGCAAAAGATACTAGAGTTACAAGGAGAATCCGCAAGTTATCAAACATCTCCCTCACTCTAAACGTCCCAGACGTTAGCCAGCAAAATGTCAAAACCCAGTACCTTCTCAAACTACGCCAAACCAACATCCACAAAATCCTCCCGCACCCCATCAGTATACAGCTCTGCCTCAAAACCCCAATCCTTTACCGATACAAACTCCTCCACAACACCACCATCAACGAACCCAGTATCCGTAAACCACTACCTATCACACCCCTTAGAACACACCTCACCGTGTTCCCGATCCTCAAAACTCCACCAATGATCACCACTACACCCAAATCCCTGGAACTCACCAAACCAACCCCGTATACGTGGAAACCATACCTCACTCCACTCAACCAATCTCCTATACACCAAAATCCGCTGAGAAGGATCTACTCATCAAGAACATGGCCGAGGAGCTCAAGAAATTGACAAACCGAGTTCAGGGTGTTGGATGAGGTAAAAGGATGGAAGGTCTGAACTACGAGGATTTATGCATGCAACAAGATGTGGAACTGCCGGAGGGTTACAAACCTCCCAAGTTCGAAATGTTTGATGGAACAGGTGATCCCAAGGTTCATCTGAGAACTTACTGTGACAAGCTCGTGGGGGTCGGAAAGGATGAAAGGATCCCAATGAAGCTCTTCATGAGAAGCCTTACCGGAAATGCCCTATCCTGGTACGTAAGCTAGAACCCTCATAAGTGGGCCAATTGGGTAAGCATGGCATCAGAATTTGTGGATCGGTTCAGGTTTAATACAGAAAACGCACCGGATATCTTCTATATCCAGAACTTAAAGAAGAAGCCAACTGAGACTTTCCGCGAGTATGCTACTCGATGGAGGTCGGAAGCAGCCAAGGTCAGACCAGCACTAGAAGAATAGCAAATGAACAAGTTCTTTGTCAGGGCACAGGACCCACAGTATTATGAAAGGCTAATGGTCATTGAGAATCAGATGTTCTCCGATATCATCAAACTCGGAGAAATGATTGAAGACGGTATCAAAAGTGGGATGGTGACAAATTTTGAGGTACTACAGGCCACGAACAAAGCATTACAATTAGGCGGCATATCAAAGAAGAAATAAGTGGGGGCAGTAATTGTGGCCCAAGGCCCAAAATCTTCGCTCACATACCAGACACCTCCACCCACATACCAAACACCTCCACCCGCATACCAACCTTCACCTCCTAGATATTCACAACCCACCACTGCCTATCACACTTATAACACCCAGCCAGCCTACTACCATTCACCTCCAACTCGTCTAAATTATCAGAAACCGCGACCTAGCTTTGACCGCAAACCACCCAGACAATACACTGCCATTGCTGAACCCATCGACCAACTGTATGAGAGATTGAAGGCCGCTGGTTATGTCACCCCTATTCCTGCTGTGGCAATGGAGAACTCATCTCAATGGGTCAACCCAAATAAAACATGTGCATATCATTCCGGTATGAAGGGGCACACCATTGACGAGTGCCGGACATTGGAAGATAAGATCCAGACATTGATTGATAACAAGGTCATGCAAGCGAAGGAAGCTGCACCCAAGGTCCGCAATAATCCTCTTCCAAATCATAGAGGTGATGGAGTACATGTGATAGAGACGACGAAGAATGGGATCCTGAGGGATCAATCGGGCTTATTCGGGAAAGAGATAACTTTAAACCTGTAGTCACACTCACTCCTATCGTGGTACGGATACAGTCGTCAGTTGAAGTTGAGGTAACTGCATCGGTTATATTTGGGGTGGATGTGGCACCACTTACAGCTACACCTATTCGATTTGAGGTAGAAGTGGCCACACCTTTCACAGTAACAGTAGCGACCACACCTCGTTTCAAGGCCAATGCCATACCTTGGGACTACGTTGCTGAAGCCAGGCGAAAGGGAAAAGCAAAGATGGAAAAATCCGGTGCCACACAGGGAATGACCCGAACTGGAAGGATCTATACACCCGAATATTTGGGAGGATCAAGCAAGGAGACTGCTAAAAACAACCTATCATTGAAACCGGACCAGACGATCTTTGGAGGAAAGTACAGGCGAGAGAATACTCAGTCGTCGACCATCTAAACAAGACTCCCGCCCAGATATCCATCCTGTCCCTATTTCAAAATTTTGAAGCATATAGGAGTGTCGTGATGAAGGTGTTAAATGAAGCTTACATGCCCAACAACATAACCAGTGTCACACCTCCTTTTTACACACCTACCCCGAAGGATAATGTATAAGGGAGTTTTTCCATTTAAAGTGACATTATTCGATTTGGAATTATTTATTTATTTATTTTTAGAGTCGCCACTTGGGAAAGGATTGGCTTTTGGTGTCCCAAGTCACCGATTTAATTTAAATCCCAAATCGAGGAAAATTTCGACTTCCCAATTGGAGTCTGCGAACCAGAAATTCTGTGTAAGGAATTCTGTTGACCCGAGGGAAGGTGTTAGGCACCCCCAGATCCCGCGGTTCTAGCACGGTCGCTTAAATTATCATAAATGGCTAAAATCTGGTTTTTATACATATTTAAACCTATAGTGCAATTTTAAGATTATTTACCGCTTTTAGTTTATTTTGCTTTTTACGAAAGTGAACGCCGTTTAAGAGCGTGTTCTGGGATCACGTCACATGAAATGCACCCGGATCCTAAACACCTCTTATTCAACGTTTTGGGATTTGGATTTGGGTTGCATGAAATGCGCACCCGAGTTTAGGAAGGTAAAATTATTTAAAAGCGCGCCTAAAGCGGCTAGCGTCTTATTAACTTTGCGGGAAGCCATGAAAATTCGCTAAATGGCATCTCCCGAATCTCTAAAATATTTTTAATAAAGCATGTAATGAGGGCCCCGCAATTTATATGTTTTGTGCGGCGAGGCTCGTCTCGTTTAATTATTTTAAGGCCAACCTAGAGCGACTAGGATTTTCTACTTCTTTTGTCTCTAAAAAGGGTCTAATTAATTTGCATTTATAAATTCGGGCCTCGAGTCCAAGTCCGGATTCAAACAAAGGTAGACCCTCTTAGTTTGAACCCGCTACCTAACGCGAAAACCTAAATTTATATTGTAAATTAATTACCCATATTCCTAATGTGAAATTGGGCCCAGGACTGTACGGTGATTGAGGAATTTGGTCCAGGACTGCAATGTGAAATTATCCAGTAGCTGGACCTCAGCAATGTCCAGCCGTGAAATTTCATAGCCCATTAGGAACGTAATGTTATGCGGGCCCAGGGACAGAGTTTAGTCTAATTTAGCATTAATTAGGGAGCCAGGGTCCAGACTTAACGCCGATAGTGCTGCAATCATCTCTGATCGTTCATTAGACTTTCAGTTCGTTTACTCAACATTCATGTTTATTCTAGAGTAAATTCGTGACCAATGTATCGATACCATAAACATTTACACCTGTATTGATGCTTACAAATGAACAGCGGTTTTTGCTAGGGTGTATCTCGAATGCATATATTGTGAAACATGCCATTTTTGGAATTGACTCCAATATGATAACTGATTTAACTTAGCATGTTGTAGCTAACATTACGCTGATTATATTTAACAGTTTGAGTGTCTAAAGAATAACTACACATGGAACTATTAAGGCTAATAACGAACTATAAGTTCAACAGTCTAACACCCTACACATAGAATTAATTCACGACAAACTTAACAGTCTACAAGCAGTCCTAGGCTATTCAACTTAATTACAAAGAAAAGTCCCAGGCAGTCCTGATTATTACAACAGTGTTCATATGAATACAAGTCCAAAGCAAATTTAACCAACATTAGACGAAACATATATCGCTAATACCCTTCCAGCCATAGACATACAACAATTAACTGAACAATGTATCAGGAGGTAAGCTCCATCTTATTCCACTTCCATTCCAAAGGTTACATCAAGTGAGATTTAAGACATGTACCTGGATTTGAATGAGCAGAGGAAGAGGAGTAAGTCACGCAGTATTAGGCAACAACCAGCAGTAGGATTCAGTAGCTTAAAGCAGATTTTGGATTCAAAAACAACAGCATATAACCCAGTATGAATTAGCAGAAGAATAACACCACCAATGACTTGCAATTTAGCCCAGAAGATGATTTCTAAGCTTTAGCAAGTAGTAACAAACCAGGACACACTCGTTCGACCCCCAAGCTTATGCGAGATGAACTGGAACTCAAAATTATCTAATTCAGAACTTCCAGAAGTGGGTCTGGGGAAAACTAAAGGCTGGAAAGTTTTGGAAAAATTTTCAGGGACCTCCCAAAACTTGCTAAACAAGGCAATGTGTGTGCCTTTTATAGGCAAAGCCTAGGGCTAACTTCAGATTTTTAGTTTTCTTTTTAGTCCCTTCTCATTTTTAGCTTTTAGTCCCTTATTTTAAACTTGTTACTCAAGTAACAACACCTATTTTATTGAAAACTATACTAAAGTCTATTCTAGAAAGTCCTATACCCATTACAATTCCTATACTATCCCTTCTCTACTTTTAAAATTACTATTCCTAATAGAACTACCCTTTTCTATGCCTAAATTACCCTTTTATTTATTCTGAAATTACTAGCCTCCATTAACTACACTAAACTTTCTAATTGACCCTGGTTCAAATAACTATTTTCTGCAAATTAACCAACCACCAATCCAATTGTGAATCCTACATTCAAATGACTACTGCTTTTGGATTAACAACTACTAGTAACGCATCAGAGTAAAACAGTGCCCACAGAGTATTGATTAAAACTGTAGCAAGCAAATTCAACACACACACAGTTAATAGAATAACTTATTCATGAAGCATGGAGAAGATTTAAACAACTAAAAACCTAAACTAACCCTAAGCATGATTAATCCTAATCCTAAAGAACTCAGTCACAAGTAAATTGACAAACGACCCAATTATTAATTAAAAGACAACAAATGCTAATCTATTTGACCACTGGCTCAAGCGAAGATGAAAAAAAATAAACTCAAACCCTAAATTGATTGCTCAAGAGGAAGTATCA
>NW_017670442.1:150901-172325 GCF_001879085.1 Nicotiana attenuata
CGTTTGGCTAAGCCAAATTTCGGCCAATTCAAACTAGCCTAATTTCTTTTTATTAATTCACTCTTTTCATTTGTTTTCCCCTTTATTTACTTATTTATTATTTTTTGAATTTTCTAATTTTATTAATATGTAAAATAAAAGACCCAAATTAAATCCAACTTGATGCTAATTAACTAATTCCTAATTTAAGAGGAAACTAAATCAAAAATGTAAAATGTAGAATTTAAAATTGTAAAAGGACTATTTTTGTTATTTTTTCTCTCATTTTAGTAATATTACTTAACTAGTAAAAATAAAAATATAAAATCGAATTCTAAATGCAAATGCAATATTTTTGTACTTTTTATGAATTATAGCAACTAAAAATGCACACAAAAATGCAAACAAGACACAACAATCACGCAATCAATTCCTAAAAATTCAAATAATAAAAGAAGGATTCTAATTCTAATGAATTTATAGGAGTAATTTAAGCATGGCAAAAATCACGTGTTCACAGCTGCCCCTCTTTGCTCGAAGACACGAAGGGTTTTCGGGCAAAGATAAATGAGCACCATGAAGGATTTTTGCCTACTCAGCACTCCATGAGAAGCATCTTGAAAATCGTCTGACCGGACCCTGCTTCAAAGGTTGCCTACATATCCTTGGCTATAAAGGAATCAGGTCAGTGTAGTTCTGGAAGGTCTGGTAGCTGGGACTACCAGGAGCTGTGATTTTACTGCTGTTGCTGTTGCTACTGCTTTCTGACCTCCTTATTACACCAAAAGGAAAATCAAAGCTAAGCTAGCTATGCCTATCAACTATGAGTTACAAGATTCCTATCTATAATTCTCTTGAAACTTGATCTTGAGTCTTAGCTGATTTTGCTGTGGACTACGATCTGAATCTTGATGCTCGCAAGTTGTAGGTGTTTACTTCTTCATGCAGCATTGACTTCAATCAGATTTTGAGCAATCCGCACCCTTGCTTGTTTCACATTTGAGTTCATCTCTTTTTTTTTTGTTTTTTTCTTCTTTTCTTGATTGAGATTTATTCCATTGGTCATCTCACCTTGTGTCTTGAGGTCGACCTGCTTAAGATACCCAAACAAACAAACGAACGAAATTTTCTGCCCCAGTTTTCACTATGAAAATTTCGTGAGTTAGTTGTGATGCATATCTAAGCTATCAAATCAGGATTTGTGTAGGGAGATCCTCGGTTTTTGGCCGGGATTTGGAAAGAAAAATCTCCTCGGTTTTTTGGCTGGGAGATCCTCGGTTTTTTGGCCGGGATTTGGAAAGAAAAGGCTCCTCGGCTTTTTGGCCGGGAGATCCTCGGTTTTTGGCCGGGATTTGGAAAGAAAAAGCTCCTCGGTTTTTTGGCCGGGAGAACCTCGGTTTTTTGGCCGGGATTTGGAAAGAAAAGGCTCCTCGGTTTTTTGGCCAGGAAATCCTCGGTTTTTTGGCCGAGATTTGGAAAGAAAAAGCTCCTCGGTTTTTTGGCCGGGAGATCCTCGGTTTTTTGGCCGGGATTTGGAAAGAAAAAGCTCCACGGTTTTTTGGCCGGGAGATCCTCGGTGTTTTGGCCGGGATTTGGAAAGAAAAAGCTCCTCAGGTTTTTGGCCGGGAGATCCTCGGTGTTTTGGCCGGGATTTGGAAAGAAAAAGCTCCTCAGTTTTTGGCCGGGAGATCCTCGGTTTTTTGGCCGGGAGATACTCGATTTTTTGGCCGGGATTTGGAAAGAAAAGGCTCCTCGGTTTTTTGGCCGGCAGATCCTCGATTTTTTTTTTGGCCGGGATTTGGAAAGAAAAGGCTCCTCGGTTTTTTGGCCGGGAGATCCTCGGTTTTTGGCCGGGATTTGGAAAGAAAAAGCTCCTCGGTTTTTGACCGGGAGATCCTCGGTTTTTTGGCCGGGATTTGGAAAGAAAAGGCTCCACGGTTTTTTGGCCGGGAGATCCTCGGTTTTTTGGCCGGGATTTGGGAAGACAAAGCTCCTCGGTTTTTGGCCGGGAGATCCTCGGTTTTTTGGCCGGGATTTGGACAGAAAAAGCTCCTATGCTACTATGATTTGTTTTTCTTTTGGGGTTTTCATTTTTATTTCTTTTCTTCTTCTCCTTTTCTTCTTCTTTTTATTTTCCTTTTATTTAGCAAAACACATGAGAGAATTCTGGGGAAACTTCCTTTTTGGTCGTTTTCCTGCTGCAAAGCTGTTTCAGCGCTTACACATTTCATTTCTTTTGGTCCACACCTGCTTCTTGCATGGTTGCCTTGAATGGAACCTGTTTTCAACAAAGAACAATTTATTAGCTTGAAACGGTGGTTGGTTTTGTGGCCTTGATCATCCCAATTGCTTGTTCCCGGCCCCATCTCCGTTGAGAGTTCTGCCGTTTGCTGGCCTTGGAGGGTGAATTTCTTTTCAAACCTGACAGGACTCAGCTTTTAGGATTTCATGACGACTCGCCCGTGTGGGCTTTGGCCCTTTCACTTTATTCTGCTCTTAAGATCTTTGCCTTTGACTTCCTTTCTTTTCCAATGTTTTCGCTTTGGAAGTATCAACCACCATGGTCAGTCGGGATTGGCCTGACGCACTCGCTGAGGCTGGGTATATTCTTCAACTCTGACCAGGCGGAGCCCTGTGAAGCCGGTCCTGCCACCTTTTCTTTGTACTAGTTACGGAATCAGAGTTAAACCGAATGGGATTCAAAGAAAAAGTATGCAAAAGGCAAGCATATGATTTTAAAGAGAAGCGTCCCTTTCGGGGGAAAAGGAGGACTTATCTGGGGTGCATGCTGGCTTCAAATGAACATGACATGCTTGTTGGACTGGACGCCCGACCCACACAAACTTTAGCTTCTCGTGAACCCATTGATCCGCATTTCAAAACCAGGGAACCTTGCCAGGACTCTTTTAGTGGTGAGATGTCTTCTTTTCGGCCAACAGCGCCCTTTGCGGGTTTTCGCTAATCGACCTCTCTCATTTCTCTTCTCACTATCGCCCGCTAGTGCTCTTTACGAGTTTTCACCCAACGGACTCTCTCATTTTCAATTTCTCTTCTTACCGTCGCCTTATGGTGCCCGAAGGTTTTCACCGATAAGACTCTCTCATTTTATTTCTCTCAATTTGGACTATACCAGCTTCCAACAATGTTGCTTTTCAATTCCCACGCCTTTGCCAATTGATCAGAAGGACTTGGACAAGGTTTTGGGGTAAAAAGGATTTTGGGAGGAACTACAACTTTGGAACCATTTCGGCGGATTCATGGTCGAGCCATTATATCGTCTGTCCCAGTTTCATCTTTTGGGGAAATTGGGATTTTGTTTTGGTGTGACTGAACCTCAACGAGAGGCTGCCTACGTATCCTTTCGGAATCAAGTCAAACGTAGTTTAGGAAAAAACACTTGTTTTTTGGTTGTTTTTATTTTTGTTTTCTTTTTCTTTTTCTTTTCATCATATTTTCTTTTTCTTTTCTTTTTTTTTCATATATTTTTTTCGTTTTTTCTTTTTCTTTTTTTTTGTTTTCTTTTTTTTCTTTTTTTTTCTTTTTTTTTCTTTTTCTTTTTCTTTTCTTTTCTTTTTCTTTTTCTTTTCTTTTCTTTTCGTACTTCCGGGTTCCAAAGAGGGTAGCCAAAGAAGGGAAACCGGCTCAAATGGGTTTACGAAGGGTTAATAGTGTTTGGGGTAGCGAGAAAGGAAGCCTTCGTCATCTCAATTGCATAAAAGCCATCATCGCAAGAGGCCTAGACATGGTACCTTTTGACTGCATCTGTATTGACTGCTGTTTCAGGGTCATTTCCTTCGATGTCTCCCAGATATAGTGCTCCTCTTGGCAACATCTTTCAGATTATGTATGGACCTTTCCAATTAGGGGCAAACTTCCCTTTTGCTTCCTGGTGATGAGGGAGAATGCGTCTGAGTACCAGCTGTCCCACTTCAAAATTCCTGGGATGCACTTTCTTGTTATAGGCGCGGGCCATTCTTTGTTGGTATAACTGCCCGTGACAAACTGCGGCCATCCGTTTTTCATCAATTAATGACAATTGCTCTAGTCGGATCTTAATCCACTCACTGTCCTCAATCTCTGCTTCAACGATTATCCGAAGTGAAGGAATTTCTACTTCTGCAGGTATGACTACTTCAGTACCGTAAACCAACAAGTACGGTGTCGCTCCAATTGATGTACGTACTGTGGTACGATACCCGAGTAATGCGAAAGGTGGCTTTTCATGCCATTGCCTGGAGCTTTGAATCATCTTTCTCAAAATCTTCTTGATGTTCTTATTTGCTGCTTCGACGGCACCGTTGGCTTTTGGCCGATAAGGAGTAGAGTTTCTATGCGTTATCTTGAATTGTTCACAAACCTCTCCCATCAGACGACTGTTCAAGTGTGCAGCATTGTCGGTAATGATAGTTGCAGGAATGCCAAAACGGCAAATGAGATTGGAGTGCACAAAGTCTACCACAGCTTTCTTGGTGACCGACTTGAGAGTGATGGCCTCAACCCATTTTGTGAAATAGTCAATTGCCACCAATATGAATCTATGCCCATTCGAAGCTTTCGGCTCAATCGGCCCAATGACATCCATACCCCAAGCAACAAACGGCCAAGGTGCTGACATCAGATGAAGCTCTGTTGGAGGCTCATGAATCAAGTCACCGTGCACCTGACATTGATGGCATTTTCGAACAAAGCTGAAATAGTCTTTTTCCATAGTTATCCAGTAATACCCGGCTCGCAGAATTTTCTTTGCCAGCACATAACCATTCATATGAGGTCCGCATTCCTGTGTGCACTTCATGCATAATTCTTCCGGCTTCCACAGCGTCAACACATCTTAGCAGGTTGAGGTTCGGGGTCCTTTTATACAAAACATCACCGCTTAAGAAGAAACCGCTCGCATGGCGTCTAATGGTTCTTTTTTGATCTCAAGTGGCTTGCTCGGGGTATTCCTGTGTTTTTAGAAATCTGTTGATATCATGATACCAGGGCTGAATGCTGGGTTCCGCCTCAACTGCATTACAATACCCGTGCTTTTCTTTGATTTGAATCTCCAGAGGGTCAATATAGGCATTGCCTGGGTAAGGCAGCATTGAAGCTAGAGTGGCGAGTGCATCGGCTAGTTCATTCTGACACCGAGGGATATACCTGAACTTTATCGACTTGAAGCGTTTGGTGAGATCTTCCACATGCTGTCAATAGGGAATGAGCTTAACATCTCTAGTTTCCCACTCTCCCTGGGCTTGCCGGATAATCAAATCAGAGTCCCCCATGATTAATAAATCTCCAACATCTTGGTCAATTGCCATATTCATGCCCATGATGCAGGCTTCGTACTCGGCCGTATTGTTTGTGCAGAAGAATCGGAGCCTTGCTGTAGCTGGGTAGTGCTGAACATTGGGTGATATCAAGATTTCCCCAATGCCCACACCTCTTGCATTTACTGCTCCGTCAAAGAACATTTTCCAAGCACGAGTGTCCTCAGAGATGGCTTCTACTAAATTTACCTCCTCATCCGGGAAATAGGTGCTTAATGGTTGGTATTCCTCGTCTACCGGGTTCTCAGCCAAATGATCTGCCAACGCCTGGGCCTTCATTGCCGTGCGAGTAACATAGATTATGTCAAATTCAGTGAGCAAGATTTGCCATTTTACCAGCCTCCCAGTGGGCATCGGTTTCTATGATATATATTTCAAAGGATCCAACCTGGTTATTAGATAGGTGGTGTGGGCTTGAAGATAATGTCTCAACTTTTGAGCGACCCACGTCAAAGCGCAGCATGTTCTTTCCAACAAAGTGTATTTGGCCTCGTAGCTGGTGAACTCCTTGCTGAGATAGTAAATTGCCTGCTCTTTTCTTTCGGTTATATCATGCTGCCCGAGAACACAGCCAAAAGAATTTTCCAACACTGTCAGATACAAGAAGAGAGGTCGCCCATGCTCCGGTGGGACCAATACTGGAGGATTTGACAAATATTCCTTGATTTTATCGAAGGCTTCTTGACATTCGGATGTCCATTTGATTGCCGCATCTTTCTTCAACAGTTTGAATATGGGCTCACAGGTGGTAGTCAGTTGAGCGATGAATCGACTGATATAGTTTAACCTGCCCAATAAGCTCATCACATCCTTCTTCGTTCTTGGAGGAGGTAAATCTCGAATGGCCTTTATCTTTGTTGGATCTAACTCAATACCTCTCCTGCTGACTATGAAACCCAGGAGCTTGCCTGATGGGACTCCGAAGGCACATTTAGCTGGATTCAACTTTAGATCATACTTGCGCAGCCGTTCGAAGAACTTTCTCAAATCTTGCACGTGGTCACTCTGAGTTCGGGACTTAATGATTACATCATCCACATACACCTCTATTTCTTGGTGCATCATATCGTGGAAAATGGTGGCCATGGCTCTCATATAAGTTTCCCCAGCATTCTTCAGCCCAAATGGCATGACCCGATAACAGTAGGTACCCCATGGTATAGTGAAAGCTGTCTTCTCGGCATCTTCTTCATCCATCAACACCTGATGATATCCTGCGTAACAATCTACGAAGGACTGTATTTCATGTTTGGCGCAGTTATCAATAAGGATGTGAATGTTAGGCAACGGGAAATTGTCTTTGGGACTTGCCCTATTCAAATCTCGGTAGTCCACACACACTCGGGTTTTCCCGTCTTTCTTTGGCACTGGAACCACATTGGCTAACCATGTAGTATACCGGACCACTCGGATTACCACCGCCTTCAACTGTTTCGTGATTTCTTCTTTGATCTTATCACTGATATCAGTTTTAAACTTTCTTTGCTTTTGCTATACTGGAGGACAATCGGGGTAAATTGGCAATTTGTGCACCACTAGATCCATACTCAGTCCTAGCATGTCGTCATACGACCAAGCAAACACATCTTTAAATTCGAACATGAGTTGGATTATTGCATCTCGAGTTTGCTCATCTGTGTGAATGCTTATTTTGGTTTCCCTTATTTCTTCGGCAGTTCCCAAATTAACCGGTTCAGTGTCATTCAGATTTGGCTTAGGTTTGTTCTCAAATTTTTCCAATTCTCGATTTATTTCCCTAAAAGCCTCTTCTTCATCATATTCCGGTTCTTGATTCATTATTTCACAATTAGACAGCGTGTTTGAGTCTGGGCATGAAGTCCGCAAGCATGTCATGTTATTTAAAGCCGCGTTATTATAACTGAAAAGAAAAGATGAAAAGGGAAAAATAACCAGAATTAGAAATAAAAGAAAGATGGACGATGAAATATTGATTTCATTTCTTGGAATTGGAAAGATAACAGGGTTTACATTCAGGAATTTAAAGACAAGAAACTAAAAGAAACATCCGAGTTACACCCTGAAATAACTCGGGATGCAGAGAAGGTGACAGGGCTAGTCTACCGGGACTCCCGCCTGATCGGGAATGGCGTAGCCTTCCAGTTTTGTAGTTTAGCATATGGTCCCATATAGAGCACCTCAGCGGTGCTAGTCCCTTCCCATGGCTGAACCATGTTGGTTTCATAAAGCATTTGTCTCATAGCTCCACATATATCTTCGATTTCCTCAGCTGTGAACACCTCATCGTCCTCTTCTTTGCTATACTTAGGCTTGACAAAAGTATCATAGAGATGTGGCAATGGTTGTGACAGAACCCATCCTTCTTTCTTTTTTTCCTCGGCCCATTTCTCATCATCTGGGGTAAAGTGGAAGCCTATTCCGAAAAACTTTTCTGCTGTGGGTAGAGTTACCGGCTCAGATATTCCTTGTAAAGCTTTTCCCAACCCTTTTCCTGGCTTGAAACCGTGTCTAATCATTTCTCTAGCCACCATGATTGAAGCATTAGACAGGAAAGGCTGAGGACAAGGATTTCCCTCCTCGTGCTGATCTGCTACCACAATTTCAAAGGCTTGATAAACAATATGCTCACTTCCTTCCCTCGCCTCCAAACATGGGATAGATGGGTCACGATAAATGGACTGCTCGTCTTCTCCGTGGACCACGATTTCCTGATCTTCATACTCGAATATTACCATTTGGTGGAGGGTAGAGGGCACAGCTCCTGCAGTATGGATCCAGGGCCTTCCCAGAAGAAAATTATAAGATGTAATGTCCAACACCTGGAAGGTTACCTCGAACTCTACCGGACCTATGGTCAATATCAAATCAATTTCACCGATGGTATCCCTCTTAATACCATCAAAAGCTCTCACACAAACATTATTCGGACGAATCCTTCCCGTCCCGATTTCCATCCTTTGCAATGTGGAGAGCGGGCAGATGTCAACCCCCGATCCTCCATCCACCATGACTCGCTTGACATAATAACCTACACACTTGACAGTCAGATGCAAGGCTTTGTTGTGAGCTGCGCCTTCCGGAGGCAAGTCATTTTTACTAAAAGAGAGTTGATTGATGGCGAAGAACCTTTCTGCCATCCTTTCGAGCTGCTCGACTGAAGTTTCAATTGGCACGTACGCCTCATTCAAAGTTTTCATCAAGATCTTCTGATGTTCGGAGGATTTCGTCACCAATGATAGCAGGGACACCTGTTCAGGATATTTCCTTAATTGATCCACTGTTTCATAATCAGGCATCTTCATTTTCTGGAAGAAGGCTTCTGCTTCCTCAGCACTCACCGGCTTCTTGGATGGAAAACGCTTTCGAGCGCCGTTGTTTACCTCCTGTACATTCGAATATTTCTCAACAGAGGTTTTCCCTGGAAGTTCCCCCGAAATTTCTTTGCCCTTGTATGTGACCACTGTTTGCTGATAGTTCCATGGCACTGCAGAGGGGTCTGTCATTGGCTTCTGTGGTACGCGTCCAATAACCACTGGCTCATTCAGCCGAGGCGGTTTAATTGTCCCCCGTACCACATAAGCTCCTTTCGGTACGTATATTGGCGTTTCCCTTTTTACTTCAACCTTCCTTGGAGCACTGACAACTAATGGTTTTTCTTGGCGTCCTCGCGGAACACAGAGAATTCCATTCTTAGGAGGTTCCGTCTCTACTTTTGTCTCAGGTTTCTTCTCAGGCTCAGTTTTGACACTTTTGTTCTTCTTCTCCCCTTTCCCTTGCTTCGGGGGTACCCTAGGTTTCTTTTCTGCGTCGGCAATGGCAATTATAGCTTTTAAAGCTGGATCAAATTCTCTGTCTTCACAGATTATCCCGATTACCGGCCCGTTGTTGTGAGTGGGCAATGGGTTATTAGTCACATTCGGGACTTCTTCATCCCTCAACACTATTTTCCCTTGTTCAATCAAATCTTCCACAACTTTCTTCAATGTCCAGCAGTTATCAGTACTATGCCCTTCAGCTCCTGAATGGTAGGCACAATGGACCCCTCGTTGATAAGCTGGAGATTCCGGGTTCTGCCTGTTTTGGGGAATAGGCTGCAGCAGATTCATCTGGACGAGTTTCGGGAACAAACTGGAGTAAGGTTCACCAATCGGCGTAAAATTTGGTCGTCTGGGTGGTTCCCGAGGGCGGAAGTTATTTTGCGGTGGTCGGGGATTATATTAGTTCTGGTGAGGAAGTTGATTTCTTTGGAATGGAGGTGGATTTCGGTTAGCTTGTGGTTGCGGTCGGCCGAAGGGTTGAGCATTCATGACCGCATAAGGTGTAGGAGCATAAGCCATATCAGTATGAGGATAGTAGTGTTGAGGGGTTCTTTCAGAGAATACCGGTCTAGGAGCCCGGTATCTTCTTCCTCCCGATGCTGCCATCACTGTTTCTTCTTTCTTTTTGCCTTTGGCCATTCCTCCAGACCCGCCTTGGATGGCTTGGGAGGTTGCTCTTATGGCTGACTGGCTCAAGATTCTACCCGTTTTTAGCCCATTCTCTACCATCTCTCCGATTTTTATTGCCTCTGCGAAGGGCTTGCCCATGGAGGACATCATATTCTGAAAATAGTCTGCTTCCTGGGCTTGAAGTAAAACAGTGACCATCTCTACCTCATCCATCGGAGGCTTCACTCTTGACGCTTGTTCGCGCCACTTAATTGCATATTCACGGAAACTTTCTGAAGGCTTTTTCTTTAGATTCGCCAAAGAATTCTTGTCTGGCGCGATGTCTATGTTGCACTAAAATTGTCGAACAAAATCTCGGGCCAGATCATCCCAAATATGCCAACGCGAGACATCTCGGTCCATATACCATTCTGAAGCGATGCCAATCAAGCTTTCTCCAAAATATGCCATCAACAACTCTTCTTTGCCACCGACTCCCCGTAACTGATTGCAATACTTCTTCAGGTGAGCAATGGGGTCACCGTGTCCGTCATACTTCTCAAATTTTGGTGTTTTGAACCCTGACGGTAAGTGTATATGCGGGAACATACATAGGTCTGTATAGGAGACACTCTTTTGCCCGCTCAGGCCTTGCATGTTTTTCAAGCTCTGTTCGAGGCTTCTCATTCTCTTCGCCATCTCATCCTGCTCTAGGGCTTTGGGGGTTTTGTCCTGCCCTGGTGTAAGCTCGTATGGTGGTGGCTGAGAGTAATTATATGTGGGATATTGAGGAGGATCCACTGGAAAGACAGGGTTTCGGAAGGTGAAAGCTGAGGGATCAAAGGCAGGCCTTGGCAGTGAAGGTTGTTTTGTAGCAGGGCATGGTGGAGCAGTGAAGATGTTAGGAGCTGCTCCTGCTGGGAACACCTGGGGGCGGACCTCAGAAGGTGTTCCGATGAAGTGAGCGGTCATGGTAGGCTGTCCCAAAGGAGTATAAGGGTGGCTGATAGGGACAGTAGTAGCACCTCCATATCTAGGGAATAACTCTGGGAATCCGGGAATGGTGCTTGGAGGTTCCTTTCCGTTGTTCCAAGCATCCCACATTTCCATCAATCGCAGGCGCAAGATCCGATTTTCTTCAGCTGTAGAAGATTCAGAGGCCGGGACCCCCGAGATGGGGCTGTCTTCGGGTATGGGGATTGCAGGCAGAGTCATTTCAGACGACATCTCTGTATTTCCTTTGGATCTGGTGAAATAGCGATGTGAGGCCAGCTTACCACAAACCAACCACTGTTTCTAAAAAGCTCAGCTGGAATGGACAGCAACAACGGTTAGTTTTGAAATAAATAACAGATAGGTAACCGCACATTGGAGTGTGATGCCCCTATACAGTTAAATGAATATCTACATGTTTGCTTCGGTTGCATGCGTCATCCCGGCCTTTCTCTTGTTTCTTTTCTTTCTTTTTTTTTTGCCTTTTTTTTTCCTCATTTTTCTTTTCCCTCTGTTTTCATTTTCTGCTTTTCCCTTTTCTCTTGCCATGGTTTTTCTCTCGATGCCTTATTTTCTCTTTTTGCGTTCCTTTCTCTCTTATTTTCTTTTCCTTCCCCTTTTTTCTTAGGGTTACGGTCGAATCCTATGGAGATTGCCTACGTATCATGACCCCGCATGAATCAGACCAAGCGTAGTTCTTGCAAATAAATGCAAACATAAGTGCAAAAATAAAGAAACAGTGTTTGGGAATTTTCAAATTTTCATTAATAACAACTGCGATTACAAAGCTACTAGACTATTTGTTTTTCTTTTCTCGGAAAAGGAAAGTACAAAAACCAGACTCAAAAGCAAAACTACAGACTCGATTATTTAAGAATACATCAAAGCTTCAAATCCTGGGGCCCGCGGGGCATCACTCGGCATCGCCGCGGGCCTGCGTGCAAGACCCTTTTGCAACTGATCCAGATCGTTCATGACCTGGCGAACAAATATCATCACGGAGGCAAAGAACGTGGTACGACCCATCCGCTCACCGGCCTGACACTTCATGACAATATAGTTGGCGATGTTTCTGATTCTTTCCCTGATTTGGCCCTTCTCTTGGAGTAGCCGACTTATCTGCTGGTTGCGAGCCTCTAGAACCTGAGAATCCTGGAAGTGAAGGTCTTGTAACAATTTTATTTCCTTTTCCATCTCAGCGATTAACCCATAGCATTGTTCCCTCTCGGCCTGAAATTCTTTGTCCCGGCGAGTTGCCTTTTCTTCAAGAGTATTCATTTTTCTTTTCATGTTAGCAATGGTTCCCTCGTAGTTTCTCTTCATTTGTTGTACAAACTGGGCTCTTTCCTCAGTCTTCTTTGCCCATTGTGCCCGAAGTCTTGCCATGTTTCCCTCAGATTTTCCCTATTCTTCCTGACAGTCCAGGACTTGCTTCTTTAACCCTTTTATCAATCTCTCGTCGGATAGACTTCTTTCTCGATTCCTGGCATCTATTTTCATTTGCTGAATTTGGGCCTTGAGAGCTTCATTCTCCTGGGCCAATTTCTTTTTATCACCTTCATCGGCTGCGGCTTACAAGCTGTTTTCAAACCGAAGCTCCTGAACCTGTTTTTCCAATGCTCCTATTCGGGCCCTGTACTCCTTTTCTTTGGCTAACCAATCCCATTGCACCTGGGCCTCGTTAGTGAATTGTTGTACATGTGGCCTTTTGGCGGGTCTCTCAGGAATTTGAAATCTTTTACCAAACCAGACCAAGTATTTGGGATCTACCTCACCTCTGGCTCGGTCCTGTACTATAGTCTTAGGCTCAAGGTACCTGCACTCATTCCATATCTTTCGGATTCTGCCTTCAGGGAATGCAGCCTTCGGGCCTAACTCAATGACTTGCCCACTCAGGTCTTCATCATTGTGCACTGTCTGGAATCTTCCAAATTGTCGCAAAACTCGGTAAGGAGCATAGGGCTGTATGCTTCGAATACCCATCAAAAGAATATAAGAGACCTCTGCTGATGTGTATACAGCTTCAGTAGCAGGAAGCCATCCATAAGCCCATTCAACTTTATCTGCGGTCAGGGATCTTAACATGACGACCAGGCCTCAGTACCCTCAGGGAACTCAATACCTGTCACCCGGGTCTCGAATTCTGCAATACAACTCAACCCGGTTAAACCGTAGTTCATATAGCCTGTGCGGTGACAGAGGTGTTCCTGTATCCACAACTGTAAGAGCAAATTGCAACCTTGAAAGAATTTCTCCCCTTCCCGACATTTGGTCAAAGCTCGGTACATTTCTACTACAATCAGGGGAACCACTGTGCTAGTAGGTTTTCTCATGGCAACATCTAGCATCCCTACCAGGTCGAGGTCTATGTGACCATCTTTTCTCGGACAAATTACCACTCCCAAAAAGGCTACCATGAAGGCTAATCCCCGTCGGGCTTCCCATTTGTCTTTATTTCCAGCATGTGTTAATCCTGTGTTGGGTTCCTCGAAACCTTTGGGGTTACCATACCGGTGATATAAGAAATGCAATGTACAACACCCTTCCGCCAGATGCGGGTCTTGAATATCCCGACTGATGTTCAACAAATCCAAGAACCTATGAAGGGTTACCGGTCGTGGGGCCAATGGGTATCTACCTCGGAGGTTCCCGTTGAGACCTGCGTATCCCGCAATCTCTTCTAATGTAGGTGTGAGTTCGAAATCTGAAAACCGGAATACATTACGGGTCGGGTCCCAAAATGGTATTAGTGCCTCAATGATATCCTTCCTTGGTTTGATGTTCAATAAATCTACGAGACCGCCCAAGCTTTTGACCACAGTATCTCTGCTTCCTTTTCCCAAGTCATGCCACCACATATGGAGTTTCAAAGGGATCTCGCTCAGGACTGAGAAGGTTTCGATGTTACTTGAATTCATCCTGCACATTTATTTAGGGGAATTTAATGATTTATTTTGAAAAATGGCTATTTGTGCAAAAATTCTTTATTTAGAAAACAAGGACTTAGATTTGCAAATACGGCCTTTCAGCACTTCTCGGAGGAAGATTTTAAGGCTGTGCCCGCAAACCATTTAAAAATGACTCAGGGTGGCTGTTCTTGCAAAAACGGCCTTCCGGCGTCCTTTTAGGGACATTCGGCTTATTTTAGACTAGAATGGCATCACCCGACTTTATTTATGACAAAAATTAAAAATTTTACATTTTGGCTATTTTTGCCAAAAGGGTGGTTGGACCCGATAAGGGTTGCCTACGTATCTCACATCCGGTGAGAATCAAACCGGCGTAGTTCGGGCAGATTTGCCAAAATCACAACAGCAATTGTCTTTCTATTTTTCAACTATTTTTCCTTTTTCCCTTTTTTCATTTTTCACAAATCCGGCAGCATTTCGGTGCTATTTGGGCATTGGGATTTTTTTTTTCAAAACAAATGGCCACCCTCACTTAGTCCTAACACTGCTTATTTTTCATAATTCACTCATTTAGACAAGCCGGTCAACATACAAAGCCGAGCAAATAAATGCGCAAGTAGCACGTAAGATGCATCAGGATGGTCAATTCATTTCAGGTCACCTGTCCTAGACGGACCTAACCCCTGTGTTGAGTCCCCTAAGTCAAATGCACATGATGCAAACAAGCGTCCTACTAGGGATCTGGCGTGAGGTTTTGTTCTTCTAGGCTTAAACCCTAGGTTTAAACCCTAGGTTTATTTGTCTAGACCTGGCTTACCCGAGCGGACAACTCGAGCCGAGGGGGAGGCAGCGTACCGGGGACACAGAAGCTCCGCCGGCTTAGCAACTTATCCAAACCTCTTTCTAAATTGGGAAAGACTCTAAACAGAAGAGAAGCTACACGAAGTGCACCCTTCTCCATGATGTAGAAGACTCAAAAAGAGGAAGGGATTCGCGACAGTTCATATACAGTTTCAACAAATATCAAAGCGGTAAAGCATTTAGCACATATAGCATGGAACATGTAGAAAAATCAGATAAAGCCAAATATAATAATTATACTAAGCTCGAATTCTTGAACCCTGAATCGAAATTCTAGCTATGCCTATCAACTATGAGTTACATGATTCCTATCTATCATTCCCTTGAAACTTGATCTTGAGTCTTAGCTGATTTGGCTATGGACTTCGATCTGAATCTTGATGCTCGCAAGTTGTAGGTGTTNAGTACAGCTCACTCTTTTGTTGTAATGTATGGACCTTTCCAATCCGCGAACCAATTTTCCTTCAATTGTTCCAATTCTTTGTTTTATTTCCTCAAGGTTACCTTCTTTGCATTCCGACTCTTGATTCATGATTTCGAAATCTGACAGCGTTTTGGGGTCTAGGCATGAAGTCCGCAAGCATGTCATGTTATTTAAAGATGCATTATTAGAACTAAAGAGAAGAAAATGAAGGAGAAAAATAGCAAAATCAGAAAGAAAAATGAAAGAAGAAGTTTTGATTTCATTTTTTGGAATTTTGAAGATAACAGGGTTCACATTCGGGAATTTAAAGATAAGAAAACTACAGGAAACATCCGAGTTACACCTTGGAATAACTCGGGATGCAGAAAAAGTAGCAGGACAGGTCTACCGGGACTCCCTCCTGATCGGGAATGGCGTAGCCTTCCAATCTTGGAGTTTAGCATCTGGTCCCATGTAGAGCACCTCAGCGGTGCTAGTCCCTTCTCCCGGCTGGACCATGTGGGCTTCGTAGAGCATTCTCCTCATTGCTCCACGTATTTCCTCACTTTCTTCAGCCGTGAACACCTCATCATCTTCCTTTTTACTGTACTTAGGCTTGACAAAAGTTTCATACAAATGTACCACCTCATAATCGGCCATTTTCATTTTTTGAAAGAACACTTCGGCTTCCTCAGCACTCACAGGCTTCTTAGGCGGGAAACACCTTCTGATGGCATTGTTTATCTCCTCTACATTTGAATATTTCTCAACGGGGGGAGGGGTTTTCTAACAGCTCTCCCAAGATCTCTTTACCCTTGTATGTAACCACCGTCTGATGATAATTCCATGGTATCGCAGCAGGGTTCGTCATAGGCTTCTATGGTACGCGTCCAATAACCACTGGCTCACTCAGCCGAGGTGGTTTGATTGTCCCCCGCACCACATAGGCTTGCTTGGGTATGTACATTTGTGTTCTTTTTTTCAAATCAGCTTTCTTTTCCGGTTCTGTCTTGGTGATTTTGCTCTTCTTTTCCCCTTTCTCTTGCTTCGGGGCCACCTTTGGCTTTCTTTCAGCATCAGCGATAGCAATTATAGCTTTTAATGCTGGATCAAATTCTCTGTCTTCACAGATCATCCCGATCACCGGCCCGTTGTTGTGGGTTGGCAGTGGATTATTGGTCACATTTGGTATATCCTCATCCCTCAGTATTATTTTTCCTTGCTCTATTAAGTTTTCCACTGCTTGTTTCAGGGTCCAACAGTCATTTGTATGATGGCCTTCTGCCCCTGAATGGTATGCACACCTGACACCAGTTCTGTAGGCAGGCGATGCCGGGTTTTGTCTGTTCTGAGGGACCGGCTGCAGCAAATTCATTTGAACAAGTTTCGGGAATAAACGGGAGTAAGATTCACCAATTGGGGTAAAGTTTGGTCTCCTGGGTGGTTCCCGAGGACGGAAGTTATTCTGCGGAGGTCGGGGATCATAGTGGTTCTGGTGGGGAGGCTGGTTTCTTTGAAATGGAGCTTGGTTTCTATTGGCATGTGGCCGCGGCCGAGCAAAGGGTTGAGCATTCATGACTGCATATGGTTGAGGAGCATAAGCCATGTCATGGTGAGGGTAGTAATGTTGAGGGGTTCAGAGAAGATGGGTCTAGGGGCCCGATGTCTTCTTGCCCCTGATGCTGCCATAATTATTTCTTCTTTCTGTTTACCCTTGGCCATCCCTCCAGACCCGCCTTGGATGGCTTGGGAGGTTGCTCTAATGGCTGACTGGCTCAAGATTCTGCCCGTTTTCAGACCATTCTCCACCATTTCACCAATCTTAATCGCCTCTGCAAAAGGTTTGCCCATGGCCGACATCATGTTCTGAAAATAGTCCGCTTCCTGGGCCTGAAGAAATACAGTGACCATTTCTACCTCATCCATTGGAGGCTTCACTCTTGACGCCTGTTCGCGCCACTTAATTGCATATTCTCGAAAACTTTCTGAGGTTTCTTCTTTAGATTAGCCAAGGAGTTCCTGTCCGGCGCAATGTCTATATTGTACTGAAATTGCCTAACAAAGTCTCTGGCAAGGTCGTCGTAAATATGCCAATATGACACGTCTTGGTCCATATACCACTCTGAGGCAATGCCGATTAAGCTTTCTCCAAAATACGCCATCAACAATTCCTCTTTGCCACCGGCTCCCCGTAACTGATTGCAATACTTCTTCAGGTGAGCAATGGGGTCACCGTGCCCGTCATACTTCTCAAATTTTGGTGTTTTGAAACCTGGTGGCAGATGTACATGTGGGAACATACATAGGTCTGTATAGGAGACACTCTTTTTCCCGCTCAAGCCTTGCATATTTTTTAAACTCTGCTCGAGGCTTCTCATTCTCCTTACCATCTCATCCTGCTCTGGGGCTTTGGGGGTTTTGTCCTGCCCCGGTGTAAGCTCATATGGTGGTGGCTGAGAGTAATTATATGTGGGATATTAAGAAGGATCCACTGGAAAGACAGGGTTTTGGAAGGTGAAAGCTGATGGATCAAAGGCAGGCCTTGGCAGTGAAGGTTGTGTTGTAGCAGGGCATGGTGGAGCAGTGAAGATGTTAGGAGTTGCTCCTGCTGGGAACACCTGGGGGCGGACCTCAGAAGGTGTTCCGACGAAGTGAGCGGTCATGGTAGGCTGTCCCAAAAAGGAGTATGAGGGTGGCTGATAGGGACAGTAGTAGCACCTCCAGATCTAGGGAATAACTCTGGGAATCCGGGAATGGTGCTTGGAGGTTCCTTTCCGTTGTTCCAAGCATCCCACATTTCCATCAATCGCAGGCGCAAGATCCGATTTTCTTCAGCTGTAAAAGATTCAGAGGCCGGGACCCCCGAGATGGGGCTGTCTTCGGGTATGGGGATTGCAGGCAGAGTCATTTCAGACGACATCTCTGTAGTTCCTTTGGATCTGGTGAAATAGCGATGTGAGGCCAGCTTACCACAAACCAACCACTGTTTCTAAAAAGCTCAGCTGGAAACGGACAGCAATAACGGTTAGTTTTGAAACAAATAACAGATAGGTAACCGCACATTGGAGTGTGATGCACCTATACAGTTAAATGAATATCTACATGTTTGCTTCGGTTGCATGCGTCATCCCAGCTTCTCTCTTGTTTCTTTTCTTTCTCTTTTTGTTTTTTCTCTCATTTTTCTTTTCCCTCTGTTTTCATTTTCTGCTTTTCCCTTTTCTTTTGCCATGGGTTTTCTCTCGATGCCTTATTTTCTCTTTTTGCGTTCCTTTCTCTCTTGTTTTTCTTTTCCTTCCCTTTTTTTTCTCTTAGGGTTACGGTCGAATCCTATGGAGATTGCCTACGTATCATGACCTCGCATGAATCAGACCAAGCGTAGTTCTTGCAAATAAATGCAAACATAAGTGCAAAAAATAAAGAAACAGTTTTTGGGAATTTTCAAATTTTCATTAATAACAACTGCGATTACAAAGCTACTAGACTATTTGTTTTTCTTTTCTCGAAAAAGGAAAGTACAAAAACCAGACGCAAAAACTACAGACTCGATTATTTAAGAATACATCAAAGCTTCAAATACTGGGGCCCGCGGGGCATCACTCGGCATCGCCGCGGGCCTGCGTGCAAGACCCTTTTGCAACTGACCCAGATCATTCATGACCTGACGAACAAATATCATCACGGAGGCAAAGAACGTGGTACGACCCATCCGCTCACCGGCCTGACACTTCATGACAATATAGTTGGCAATGTTTCTGATTCTTTCCCTGATTTGGCCTTTCTCTTGGAGTAGCCAGCTTATCTGTTGGGTGCGAGCCTCTAGCACCTGAGAATCCTGGAAGTGAAGGTCTTGTAACATTTTATTTCCTTTTCCATCTCAGCGATTAACCCATAGCATTGTTCCCTCTCGACCTGAAATTCTTTGTCCCGGCGAGCTGCCTTTTCTTCAAGAGTATTCATTTTTCTCTTCATGTTAGCAATGGTTCCCTCATAATTTCTCTTCATTTGTTGTACAAATTGGGCTCTTTCCTCAGTCTTCTTTGCCCATTGTGCCCGAACTCTTGCCATGTTTCCCTCAGATTTTCCCAATTCTTCCTGACAGTCCAGGACTTGCTTCTTTAACCCTTTTATCAATCTCTCGTCGGATAGACTTCTTTCTCGATTCCTGACATCTATTTTCATTTGCTGAATTTGGGCCTTGAGAGCTTCATTCTCCTGGGCCAATTTCTTTTTATCACTTTCATCAGCTGCGGATTGCAAGGTGTTTTCAAACCGGAGCTCCTGAACCTGTTTTTCCAATGCTCCTATTCGGGCCTTGTACTCCTTTTCTTTGGCCAACTAATCCCATTGCACCTAAGCCTCGTTAGTGAATTGTTGTACATGTGGCCTTTTGGCGGGTCTCTCAGGAATTTGAAATCTTTTACCAAACCAGACCAAGTATTTGGGATCTACCTCACCTCTAGCTCGGTCTTGTACTATAGTTTTAGGCTCAAGGTACCTGCACTCATTCCATATCTTTCGGATTCAGCCTTCAGGGAATGCAGCTTTCGGGCCTAACTCAATGACTTGCCCACTCAGGTCTTCATCGTTGTGCACCGTCTGGAATCTTCCAAATTGTCGCAAAACTCGATAAGGAGCATAGGGCTGAATGCTTCGAATACCCATCAAAAGAATATAAGAGACCTTTGTTGATGTGTATACAGCTTCAGTAGCAGGAAGCCATCCATAAGCCCATTCAACTTTATCTGCAGTGAGCGATCTTAAACATGACGACCAGGCCTCAGTACCCTCAGGGAACTCAATACCTGTCACCCGGGTCTCGAATTCTGCAATACAACTCAACCCGGTTAGACCGTAGTTCATATAGCTTGTGCGGTGACAGAGGTGTTCCTGTATCCACAATTACAAGAGCAAATTGCAACCTTGAAAGAATTTCTCCCCTTCCCGACATTTGGTCATAGCTCGGTACATTTCTGCTACAATCAGAGGAACCACTGTGCTAGTAGGTTTTTTCATGGCAACATCTAGCATCCCTACTAGGCCAAGGTCTATGTGACTATCTTTTCTTGGACAGATTACCATTCCCAAAAAGGCTACCATGAAGGCTAATCCCCGTCGGGCTTCCCATTTGTCTTTATTTCCAGCATGTGTTAATCCTGTGTTGGGTTCCTCGAAACCTTTGGGGTTACTATACTGGTGATATAAGAAATGCAATGTACAACACCCTTCCGCCAGGTGCGGGTCTTGAATATCTCGGCTAATGTTCAACAAATCCAAGAACCTATGGAAGGTTACCGGTCGTGGGGCCAATGGGTATCTACCTCGGAGGTTCCCGTTGAGACCTGCGTATCCCGCAATCTCTTCTAATGTAGGTGTGAGTTCGAAATCTGAAAACCGGAATACATTACGGGTCGGGTCCCAAAATGGTATTAGTGCCTCAATGATATCCTTCCTTGGTTTGATTTTTAATAAATCTACGAGACCGCCCAAACTTTTGACCACAGTATCTCTGCTTCCTTTTCCCAAGTCATGCCACCACATATGGAGTTTCAAAGGGATCTCGCTCAGGACTGAGAAGGTTTCGATGTTACTTGAATTCATCCTGCACATTTATTTAGGGGAATTTAATGATTTATTTTGAAAAAAAGGGCTATTTGTGCAAAAATTCTTTATTTAGAAAACAGGACTGGATTTGCAAATACGGCCTTTCAGCACTTCTGGGAGGAAGATTTTAAGGCTGTGCCCGCAAACCATGTAAAAATGACTCAGGGTGGCTATTCTTGCAAAAACGGCATTCCGGCGTCCTTTTGGGGACATTCGGCTTATTTTAGACAGGAATGGCATCACCCGACTTATTAAAATTTGACATTTTTTGGCTATTTTTGCAAAAGGGAGGTTGGACCCGATGAGGGTTGCCTACGTATCTCACATCCGGTGAGAATCAAACCAACGTAGTTCGGACAGATTTGCCAAAATCAAAACTGTTTTGACCAACAATTTTCTTTCTATGTTTTCAAATAGTTTCCCTTTTTTTATTTATCAAAAATCCGGCAGCATTTCGGTATTGTTTGAGCATTTGGTTTTTCACAACAAATAGTCATCCTCACTTAGTCCAAACACTGCTTATTTTCATAATTCACTCATTTAGACAAGCCGGTCAACATGCAAAGCCGAGCAAATAAATGCGCAAGTAGCACGTAAGATGCATCAGGATGGTCAATTATTTCAGGTCACCTGTCCTAGACGGACCCAACCCCTGTGTTGAGTCCCCTAAGTCAAATGCACATGATGCAAACAAACGTCCTAATAGGGATCCGGCATGAGGTTTTGTTCTTCTAGGTTTAAACCCTAGGTTTATTGGTCTAGACCTGGCTTACCCGAGCGGACAACTCGAGCCAAGGGGGAGGCAGCGTACCGGGGATACAGAAGCTCCGCCGGCTTTGCAACTCATCCAAACCTCGTTCTAAATGAGAAAAGACTCTAAACAGAAGAGAAGTTACACGAAGTGCACCCTTCTCCATGATTTAGAAGACTCAGAAAGAGGAAGGGATTCGCGACAGTTTA
>NW_017670442.1:381762-426802 GCF_001879085.1 Nicotiana attenuata
ACCATATCCACCATTTTACCATCTTAGATTCAGATACTTAGTATCCATGAGACCCTACACAACAGTAAGAAAAGGTAAAAACAAACTCATCAAGACAGAAGTTTGAACAATTATATATAGAAGATTACAACTTCGGTACAGACCCCCAAAAATCAACAAACAAACAGCAAACCCCTAATTTTACCCCAATCAACTTGCATGCAAAAGTCACAATCAATATAAAACCCCTGATTTTACCCTAACAGAAAGAGAAACACATACCTTCAAACTCAAAGTGGAAACAACTGAAAAATTGGCGATAATCACAGATACACAGTAGATTTTAGCTCCTCCACAGTAGCTTTTACCAGCACCTCAACGGAGAACACTATCGACTAACAAAATCTAGCTCAAGAACACATGATCGTCTCTACCATTGATGATGGGAGTGAAGTGGTGAACCCTAGTTTTCAAAGTTATCGACCAAATAAATGATGGTAAAAGGGATGGGTTAAAATTTGAGGGATTAATTTTAAGGCGGGTCGGTTTTTTATTTGGATACCCGTATTAATCCAATGTGTACAGCCATATCAGCAAGCAATTACACGTATACGGCGCGTGTATACACGATAGAGAGGTTTACTAAGTTAGGGGGTAATAAAATGCGAAAAAGTAAGCATAGGGGGGTAATTAAAATCCCGTATAGTTAAGGTGTACACTCATTAAAAAGTATCAAGTTTAGGGGGGTCTTTACCTATTCTGCCTAAATAAAATGTTTCCTTTTCAAGATAGCAAGAGTAAAATACATCTCTATGCCTATATGTCAATATGTGTGAGAACTCATGAATGATGTGATACCGTACATCATGAGAAAAATGCATCTCAATGCCTGTATGTCAAGTGTGCATGTCAAATGATATTTATCTCAGAGATGAACTCGTGTACTCACACTATCAGAGTACTCAATCTCACTATCTCACACTTTCCACTCATCATGCTCAATCACTCAACACGCTTAGTCACTCAGTACTATATATGGCCATCCAGCCCAGGGAAGATCCATCCCATATATATCAACTAACAGTCAGTCACTTAGTACTATATAAAGCCAATCCATCCCGGGGAAGGTCCATCCCCAAATATAAATGCTTCGGGCAAGATCTATGCCCGGGGAAGATCCATCCCTCCATATAATCAACTGCGCTCACTGGAGATGTGTACAGACTCCGGAGGGTCTCCTTCAGCCCAAGCGCAATAATAAGCCAGATCCAGGCATAAATCAATATAACATACTGCGGCGTGCAGCCCGATCCCATAATATCACTCACAATCAGGCCCTCGGCCTCACTTTGTAATCAATCTCTCCAATCTCTCGGGCTCACAATGACATGAAACTAGCCCAAAAATGATGATATGATGTGTCAATAAATAGCAATAGAGACTGAGATATGAAATGAAATGAATGAACATGACTGAGTATGAAATTATAATGTAAGCAAATAACTTACCAGCAAAAAAGACCTCAGTGGGTCCCAACAGAATAAGCATGTAGCCTAGACATGGTTTCTAACAAGGATCACAGCTCAATAGCTCTAGTACGTAGAGATTTCATGGTTACAGATAAGATCAGGTAACTATACAGTACCATAAAAATAACGGAGTAACAATTCACATGGTACACACCCACACACCCGTCACCTAGCATGTGCGTCACCTCAACACCAAATACATAACACGTAATTTGGGGTTTCATACCCTCAGCACCAAGTTTAGAAGTGTTACATACCTTGAACAAGCCAAATCTAATACCAAGCAAGCCAAGCGATGCTCCAAAAATACCATCCCGAGTGTACCGATCTCCAAGCAGCTTGAAACTAGACAAAAGTAACTCAAATACATCAAACAATGCCAAAGGAAACAAACCCAATCGATAAAGGTCGAATCTTTAATCAAAGCCCAAAAATCATACCAAAAGTCCAACCTGGTCTCACACCTCGGAACCCGACAAAACTCATAAAATCCGACAACCCATTCAATTACGAGTCCAACCATACTAGCTTCACGGTCTTTAGAGCGAGGTAAGTGTCATGGTTAACCTTGACTTGAGGGAATAGGTATTTTTTGTCTATTTGCTACGTGTTTAGGTGTTGGGTACAACATATATGTGAGGTGATGAGTACTTATGCGTTGGTTTTGGGTTAAAGCATGCGGGTAGGACTTGGTTTCTTGCAATGATTGTTTCCTTTGTTCATGTTATCCATGTTTAGACTAGTATTGTTAAATTGATCGTTCTTATCATGTTTACGGATCTTTTGGTGACAATTCAGTATTGATTCAAAGTTGAGGTTGGTATTGTGGAACCAAATATTGAAGTAAGGCTTGTTCTTGTTAATTCCATCTCCATGTTGTTATTTGTTTATTACTTTATGGTAAGGGAGAGTGTTAATGCACGAAGTGTGATGTCGTGTCGTATTGTGAGTGTCAATGCACGAAGGGTGATGACGTACCATATTGTGAGAGTTAATGCACGAAGGGTGATGTCGTGCCATACCTGTTGATTTATATTGTGAGGTTGAGAGTAAAAGCACGAAGGGTGATGTCGTGCACTTTTCCTTACCGTGTTTAATTGTTTTCATTGGTTCAAGGTATATTGGTTGTTATAGTTATCATTGCTGACGTGATTCTCTTATCTTGTATTCCCCTCAGTATGTCCCTCTCCTGATATTACTTGTATAGTCTTTATTTGCTGTTATTTGAACATATATTGTTATCTGAACAGGTTTATCATTGGATGTCTTGTCTTAGCCTCGTCACTACTTGGTCGAGGTTAGGCTCGACACTTACCAGTACATGGGGTCAGTCATATTGATACTACACTGCACTTCTGCAGATTTTGGTACCGGCCTATCTGGTTGTGAGGTTAGCAGCTCGACTTGATCGTCAGGAGACTAAGGAAGATCTGCTGGCGCCCGCAGACTCTGGAGTCTCTTCCTAGTCTTATCATTTGGTTGTTTCATTTCCTTTAGAACAGTGTATTTTCTTTTAGACTCTGTTTGTAGTAAATCATTGTAGCTCGTGAGTTGTGTCTCCAGATACTAAATGTATCAGATATTATGGGTTTTATAATATTCTGCAAACTTTGTTTTAGTTTCTGTTTAGCTTAATTATTTCCGTTATTAAAAATTGGCTGAAGTTGATTTGTGAATTCTCTAACGTTGGCTTGCCTAGCAAGTGAAATATTAGGCACCATCACGGTCCCGAAGGTGGGAATTCCGAGTTGTGACAGTTAAACACTTACATGCCTTCTGCATTGGTTTCTATTATTGTTTGTTTTTTGGTATGTTACTTTCACCTTTGTGTTTCTTATGTTGTTACATCTGTATTTTTTATTTGGTCGGTTATTGTTATATCTTTATTTCTATCCCTACACTTTTACTTGATTTACTTCTGCTACATGTCCTTTTCCAGTTCATGCCTTTACTTGTTATTAGACCGTACGCGTTACATTCCTATATTGGTTATGTAATTTACTTATTAGATGTCTTAACATGTTACATGCCTTCACTTACTACCTGCCTTCACTTGCTATATGCCTTTACTTGCTACATTCCTCCATTTGTTACATGATTTCACTTATCATACACCTCTACTTGATACCTATTTTTACTTGACGTATATGTCCCCCCATTTCATGCTCTACACTTCTTTGCTCAGCCGAAATGGGTGACTTTTAGATTGGTTGTGTTTTTATGCTTTGTGGAAGCCGTATCTTTATATGTGGGAGGCTAGCTCCGAGGTGCTGTGTTGCTCATTTTACTTTGTTGAGTTTGTATTCCTAGTTGAATTTCGTGTGTTAGTTTTCCTTAGCATTACGTTGTGAATTTTCTGTGCTTGGTTGTTGTAGTATTGTTTTGTATGAACTTATTACATATATGGATCAGGTTGCACGCCACAGTGGTATTTATATTATATGGGATTGGGTTGCACGCCGCAACGGTATTGATATTTATATATGGGATCGGGCTGCACGCGGCAATGAAATTGATATTATATAGGGGATCGGGTTGCATGCTGAAATGATATTGATATTATATATGGGATCGGGTTGCGCGCCTCAACGATATTGATTTTATATATGGTATCGGGTTGCACGCCGCAACGGTATTAATATTATATATAGGATGCCGCAATAGTATTGATTTTATATATGAGATCGGATTGCACGCAACAATGGTATTGATATTATATGTATGGGATCGGATTGCACGTCGCAACGTTATTTGTAATATATATGTGGATCGGAGCGTGCCACAATGGAGAAGTTGTACTATGGTTATTCTTGGTTGTTGGTTTCTATTATTGTACTGTATTGTTAAACTGAGTTGTGATGATATTCTGGGACCATTTGTCATTTATATTCCTTTTTCATTTATTACGTGATTATTTGTTTCTTTATCTCGTATTGCTCTTTTTGCTTATGATCTGCACAGGTAAAAATAGTAAGTGAGCATATTTTAACTTAAAACCTCGTCACTACTTCCCCGAGGTTAGTCAAGATACTTACTGAGTACATGGGGTCGGTTGTACTCATACTATGCTTCTGCGCCTTGCGTGCAGATCTTAGAGCTTTGTAGCTGTGGAAGACGAAGCCTTGCATTAAAGATGTACCCGCATTCTAGATTCAAGCTACCTCTTGTTTATGGTAGTTTAGGATTTCAATTCTGATTATGTAAACATCAAACAAATATTGTATTTATTCTTCATATTTGTTTGCAAGTCTATAAATCATAGTGGCTCATGACTTGTACTACCAATCCTTAGGAAGTTGTATAGAATTTAGTTATTTTTATTTTTGTTATTATTGATCTTTCACTTAAGTTACTTATTCTGTGTTTTACTTACCTAGTACTAAGGGGTTAGGTGCCATCACGACTATGCAAATTTTGATTTGTGACAAGTTGGTATCAGAGCACTAGGTTCGTAGGTTCTATGAGTCATGAGCAAGTATCTGGTAGAGTCTTGCGGATCGGCATGATGACGTCCACACTTATCTTCGAGAGGCTACAAGGTATGTAAGAAACTTCTCATCTTTCCTTCCTTATTGTGCTACTTTGTTGCAGCTTGAAGCTTATATCTTTGATTTCCCTCCATTCACATGTACGTGATGTTGAGCACTTGATATCAGTGGTGCACCGTCCGCTTGTGGTGTCGCGGATGGGCTGCAAAGTACTATGGATGCTTGATTACCGTCGTGATGTGTTCCTAGGTTTAGATGTTGATATGTTGGTAGATATTCCAGTTGTTCATTTGTGGGATGAAGCGGATTCTTATATCTTGTCGACAAGTGTAGACTCAGAAATATTAATTGGTTGCCCGATTGTTGTGGCCATGGTAGGGTCATGGGAAAGTGTTAATTTGAGGTTAGCCGGTGGGTTATCTCCTGTGTGAAGATTTGAAGTCGTGTGTTTCGTATGAGGTTTCTATTCAGCGGAATGTATATATTATCATTTCGGAGAATTGAGGAAGTTGGCTTGATTGTCACAAGGATGAGTATGCACTTGGCAGAGTCTTCGGAGTGTTTTATGACCAGCGTTATATATGTTTATGAAGTATTCAACTAATTAGCAGTGCAGGATTGAGGCAGCTATGAAAGAAGGGTAACGTGGGTTACCGGCGGTGTGTTGTATTGCTTCGAGCAAAGTGGGGGAGTCTGTTATTGGTGATCGGATTATGGGGTCATGTGTTATATTAGTTTCTTGACTAATGGACGCTTGTGAATTATTTATGACTTGAAAAGTATGACTTCGGGAATGATTCGAGCTTGATATTCGTTGGGGATGTAGTGTGCAAGAGAAAGGAATCGTTTGGTTGCTTCTGGATATTCATGTGCTGGTGAGGCACGGGTCGCTTAGTGCAAATTGGCTATGTAATAGCGATTACATCAAGGTGAATGACTTTCGAGGAGATTCTAATGAGTTCCAGATTCATATGTGGCACTTAAGGTTTTTCAGATTCGAGTACAACTAGGGCTTGAGATTGGTAGTGGATGGTGTCTAGATTTGCAATACTTCTATATCAATATTGACTCCACATGGCATTATTAGATAGATACAAGAAACGGCATTGGAATCACAGAGGGTCCCTTCTGAGCAAGCATTTCGGATTGAGTTACTTTGGGGTTTTGCAGTCTGCGTGACTCGGTTGAGTTAGAGGAGAATTAGTCATAACTTGAGTATTTAATGGGTTTCCAAAAATTCACGATGGTTATGGTCGCGACTCGGGGTTGATTTCTTCTACGGGTATAGAAGGTATGTTACTTGTGATGATATCCTCCTAGATTGAGTTAAATGGAAGTTTCTTGGTTGTTGTGGTGTTCATCCTACTTGTGTTTCAGAGTCGATAATGAGGTTTTTGTATTTTTGCAAGTTAGCATGATAGTTACGGTGCGTCGTGTGGAATTGAAAGTTACGAGTGCCAAGTTGCAGTTTAGTTTCAAAGAGAAGGTCATGAATTCTCGAAGGCATGAATGGTTTCAGATATTTAAGAGAATGCTGACATTATTTGGTATCGCCTGAGAAAGGTGTGCATTTCAGGAGACGCGTTATGCTTTGACTTGCGGATGCTTGACTGGTGTTACAGTGATAGCCTCGTTTTGGGCTGCTGAGATTTAGGTTTTGCTTCGTCGAGCAGAAGATTAATGTGAGTATTTTTTGTGAGATGATTGTGTACGAATGATGTATTAGTCATTTGAGTAGTGGAGTTGGGATCGAATATGGAGATCCCTGTATTCGTAAAGTTTAGAGATTGGGTGTTCTCGTAGGCAAACTATTCCTTCATTGAGGACTGTGATGATATGTTAAAAATTAGATAGTTGATGGTTTGTGTTATGGATAGGCTGCTTTGGACTTTTGGAAGGTTATATACCTATTTGGGGATGATCGGAATTGGTTTGGGGGCTATTTGTAGGCCTAATGAGAATGTGTATTCTATATCGGATCGGGCTTGCTCACTCATACGCAACTGTTACCGTAGGCATATCATCGAGCATAATGGATGTTTTTTGTGCCCTGGCCTATGTTATGTGTTTCTCTCTTATGCTATGATGGATAGTGAGGCTACTTGATTATTTGCACACATGTTGTAATCTTGTTTAGGTTTTGTGGCGATATATGAGCGAGATGGCTCTTGTAGTGTTGATTTGCTTATTGTACCCTAGTTGTGCTTGCCTTTTTCTGTATTGTATTATGCCTATTCATCTCCCCACAGTTAAATTTGTGCACTTTATAGTGCTTGATGTTGATACACATGTGCTTAGTGAGCACGAGTATTATGGCTCGACGGGTATTCCTATGTTGATTGATATATTTTTTATCGGGTTGCGCGCTGCAATGGAGTTATGTGGGATACCCTTCCTTGTGTTTATTTCGTGTATTTTGTTTTCCCTTTTTGGGATGAGATCATGAAATTATTCTTTTATTGTTATATCAGTTGTACTTGTTGGATAGTCCCCGTACCTTGTTTTCTTTCCATTTTTTGGTATATCTGATTTATTGCATGTTTGGTGTACGGACCGCGTTGTGTGAGGTTCCTTGTGGATTTCGGTGTGACTTGCCGTTTAGGCTACTTGTTTTGGGTGAATTGAGGCTTTTGGACATGGGATTTGCAGTATTGCACTAGGATAAGGAATCTTTGGAAGAATAATACCATATTTTCGCTCAGAATTTGGCAATGGTCCTTGTCGGACGAGAGAGCTCCACGACTTATTGATTTCTTGGGTGGTTATGAGTTTCTGCATGGTTCTTTTATCATTAGCAGTGTTGCAAATGTTCGAAATGAGGGTTTACTTGAGATGCGGTGTAATATCATACTCGATTTGGTAATGAGGTGCTACTGTGGTCGGAAGTTATTGCTAGTATACGAGTTATGTGGCACATCGTGTGGTTTGACCTTAGGAGTGTATTGACTGCTTGATGCAGCTTGTTGAGATTGATACAATATATATGTACAAGGATAGGATCTTATAAGGGATTCCAGATGTTAGAATTTGGTCCAATGCCATGTGGGCTAAGGTCGAAGGAAGAATCTTCAATCGGGGTCGTGTTCATGGACTTATGTGGACCAAGGTGGCATAGGATCACTCATGGGGAGTGATGAGTTCCTTCAGCTAATTGAAGGCTTTGGAGCAACTCTTGGCACGTTTGAGGACGAACGTATATTTAAATGGGGGAGAATGTAACGACCCAACCGGTCATTTTGAGTACTAGCTTTTATGTATACTGAAACTTTTCACACCTCTATTCGATAATTTATGACTTGTGTGTGTGGTCTATGTCGATTTTCGAAAAATTTAAATGTAAGTTTTTAAGGAAAATGTAATTTTTGACTTTAAAATGACTAAAGTTGACCACGGTTGACATTTTTGGTAAACGAACTCGGATCGATGTTTTGACTATTCTGGTGGGTTCGTATGATATTTTTGACTTATATTTATGATTGGTTGGGGTCGTGGGAGACCCGAGCGTGTTTCGGCGCATTATCTAAAAATTTTGAAAAATGAGTTTTAACTTGAAAATTCTTGAGTGTGGTGGTCGATTCTTGATATTTGATGTTATTTCGATGATTTAGGTTTTGGACTTATACGTATGCTTGCATTTGCAATACTGAGAAGGGGCAGGAGACTTCGCAAATCCGAAGTCTAAGCCGCATTTGTGATAGGTGGGTTGATCGCATTTGCGACTCCTTTGTTACACTTGCAACACCGGCCAGATGAGGAAATTCTGGAAAAGCGAAGCTTGGACCGCATTTGCGAAGGTGGAAACTTCGCAAATACGAGGTGTTTTTCTCATTTGCAATATTTGTGATGCTCAAACAATGACGAACAGTGATTCGCCTTTGCGATGGTCGCAATTGCGAACAAGAGTTCGTAAATGCGACATCTGCAGCTGGGTAAAATGTGAAATTTCAGAATTTAGCTCATTTTACACTATTTTTTAACTCTAAACTCTATAGAGGTGATTTTTGAAGAGGAATTTCTTCCCAAATTCATTGTAAGCAACTCTAGCTTGTTTTCAATCAATTTAATTACTTTTTCATGAATTTTATCATCAAATCTATGAATTTCAAAGTAGAAATTGGTGGTTTTGGGTAGAATTTAGGAATTTTATTAAATTAAGATTTAGACCTCAAATTAAGGTCGGAGTTCGAAACAAATCACATATTCGTTCTCGGGGGTTAGTGGATAATGGGATTTATTCCTAAATTCGAATTTCGACCACGTGGGCCCGAGTTGACTTTTTGTTGACTTTTTCAATTTAATTAAAGCTTGAAACTTTTTTATTCGTTAGTAGTTTCTAAAGCTTATTTTGAATTGTTTGAACACTATTTGGCTAGATTCGATTGGTTTGGAGGCTTGTTCTAAAATAAAAGTCGTGTTGGATTGTTGATTGTGTTCTGGAAAGAGGTTAGTGTCTTGCCTAACTTTATTGGAGGTATTTTTCCTACTAAATGATATTATTTTCTACATGCGAGGGTGATGCATATACGAGGTGTGATGAGCGTATATGCATGTGTTAGGTTTCCATACTCCGAAGGGGGAATTATATGCTTATTTCTGCTTTGTTGAACTTGGTGATCCCCTAACTTATGCTTTATTTTAATTTATGACTAATAAGTTTAGTTATCTGTGTCAGAACATATAACATCTTGAAAGGTATGTACTATTTTTGAGACTGTGTACATACTTAATTGGACTGTAGCTTCACGAAAATTCATCTATATCTGTTATTGCCATGCTACTTGAGCTCTTTATCTGTAATAAAAGATGATGATTGGGGCCTTAGGGCTATGTTTGGCACGATGGATATTTTCATATGGTTGATATGATGTTGGCACGATGAGTATTTCCATGTGATGTAAATAAGATGTGGCCGGTTAGTTGATACTGTGCGAGAAGAATGGGAGTTGGATTTCTGTTATGATTACTCGTTCATTTAACACTTACATGCCCTCTATGTTGGTTTTTATTATTGCTTGTTCTTTGGTATGTTGCTTTCACATTTGTGTTCCTTACGTAGTTACCTCTTTGTTTTTTATTTGGCCGCTTGTAGTTATATCTGTATTTCTACCTTGTCGGTTACTGTTACTCCTACATTTTTACTTGATTTATTTCTACTATATGTCCTCTTCGAAGTCATGTCTTTACTCGTTATTAGACCGTACGTGTTACATGATTTACTTATTAGATATCTTGATATGTTACATGCCTTCACTTACTACCTACCTTCACTTGATATTACATTTACTTGCTACATGCCTCTACTTGTTACATGATTTCACTTATCACACACCTCTACTTGATACCTGTTTTTACTTGGCGTACATTTTTCCTCATTTTTTGTTCTGCACTTCTTTGCTCGGCTTGAAAGGGTGACTTTTAGATTGGTTGTGTGCTTGTGGAAGCCTTATCTTTATATGTGGGAGACTAGCTCTGGGGTGTTGTATTGCTCATCTTACTTTGTTGAGTTTGTATTCCTAGTTGAATTACACGTGTTAGTTTTCCTTGGTATTACGTTGTGAATTTCCCGTGCTTGGTTATGGGATTGGGTTGCACCCCGCAACGGTGTTAAAATTATATACATAATCAGGTTGTATGCCGCAGCGGTATTGATATTATATATGGGATCGGATTGCATGTTGCAACGATGTTGATATTATATATGGGATCGGGTTGCACGCCGCAACGGTATTAATATTGTATATATGGGATCGAGTTGCACGCCGCAACGGTATTGGTAATATATATGTGGATCGGGTTGCGTGCCTCAATGGAGAAGTTGTACTGTGATTATTTTTTTGTTGTTGGTTTCTGTTACCGTACTGTGTTGTTAAACTCTGGGATCCTCTATCATTTATATTCTTGTTTCATTTATTACGTGGTTATTCGTTTCTCTATCTCATATTGCTCTTTCATCTTTTTATCCGCACAGGTAAAAGTAGTAAGTGGGTATCTTTTAACTTAAAATCTTGTCACAACTTCACCGAGGTTAATCATGATACTTATTGAGTACATGAGGTCAGTTGTACTCATACTACACTTCTGCACCTTGCGTGCAGATTTTGGAGCTATGTAGTTGTGGAAGATAAAGCCTTGCATTGAAGACATACCCGCGTTCCAAATTCAAGCTACTTCTTGTTCATGGTAGTTTAGAATTTCAATTCTGATTATGTAAACTTTAAACATATATTGTATTTATTCTTCATATTGGTTTGCAAATTCAAATTATAGTGGCTCAAGACTTGTACTACCATTACTTAGAAAGTTATATAGAATTCAGTTATTTTCATTATTATTGTTGTTGATCTTTCACTTAAGTTATTTATTCTATGTTTGGCTTACCTAGCACTGGAAGGTTAGGTGCCATCATGACTAGGCAGATTTTGAGTCGTGATATTATATTTGTATATAAATATTTTCTTGAAGATTAGAAAAACAAAAGAGAGAAAATAGTTCGGAGTTTAATGTCGTCAGCGCGGCTTATTATTATTTTCTAAGCAAGAAAGATTGTTGAAACCTATTTGTCAAATATCTTAGTAACATAAGGCTTCAATCGATGACCATTTACCTTGAATTTTTCTTCCCCGTTTATATGTCGTATTTCAATGGCACCATAAGGGGTAATTTATGTTACAGTGTATGGCCATGTGCAGCGTGACTTAAAATTTTCTGAAAATAATCTCCACCAACTATTGTACAACAGAACTTGATCTTCGATCTAAGTTCTTTACGGCAAATGAGTTTGTCATGCCTTTTTTTGCCTTTTCTTTATACGCTTTAGCATTTTCATATGCAGTAAGTGTGAACTCTTCTAACTTATCAAGTTGCAACATATGATTTTTACCTGCTTCTGGTAAGTTTACATTCAAAAATTTTATACCACAATATGCTTTATGTTCTAATTCCACGGCTAAATGACAAGATTTACCAAAAACTAATCTATAAGGAGATGTGCCTATGGGAGTTCTAAAAGCAGTTCTGCATGCCCATAAAGAATCATCCAACTTCAAAAACCAATCTTTTCGAGAAGAGCCAATAGTTTTTTCTAAAATTCTTTTTAATCCTGTGTAGGAAACTTCTACTTGTCCGCTTGTTTGAGCATGATATGGAGTTCCTGATTTATGAATTACTCCATATCTTGATAATAAACTAGCAAATTGTCTGTTAAAAAAATAAGTTCCCTAATCACTTATGATAACTCGTGGAATTCCAAATCATGAGAAAATATTTTTCTTGAGAAAAGCACAAACAACGCGAGCATCATTTTTTCTAGTGCCTATTGCTTCTACCCATTTTGAAACATAGTCAACAACTACTAAAATATATTCGCAACCATTTGGAGGAAAAGGTCTCATGAAGTCAACGCCCCATACTTCAAAGATTTCACACACAAAATAGAGTTAAGAGGCATCTCATCCCTTTTTGAAATGTTACCGATTCTCTGGCATTTGTCGCAGGCGATATAATTCCTTGAATAAAGTAGGCCAGAAAAAGTCAATTCCAACAACTTTAATTGTTGTCTTTCTTCCTCCATAGTGTCCTCCTACCACTGCATCATGGCATGGACTTAAGATGTTATTCATCTCGGTCTCTGGTACACATCTCCTGATTATGTCATCTGCACAAAACTTAAATAAGGAAGGATCTTCCCAGTAATAATGTCTTGCTCTATTTTAAGTTTTTTTCTTTGTTCGTAAGAAAATCTTTTGAATCCATCATCCAACCAAGTAGTTGGCAATATCAGCAGACCAAGGTGGTCGATTATAATAGATGTGACTCAAAATATATGTTCATCAGGAAATTCCTCTTTGATATTTTGTATCTCGTTAGGAGGATTTTCCAAACGAAACAAATGATCAACTATCTGATTTTCTAAACCTTTTTGATCTTTTATTTCAAGATCGAACTCTTACAAAAGAAGTATTCATCTTAGTAATCTGGGTCTAGCATCTTTCTTTCCTAAGAGATACTTTAAAGCTGCATGATTAGTGAATACTGTGACTTTGGTTCCAATCAAATAGGATCGAAATTTATCAAATACAAATACTACAGCTACTAGTTCCTTTTCAGTTGTGGTATCATTCATTTGAGCTCCATTGAAAGTTTTACTGGCTCAGTAGATAGGTCTGAAGATCTTTTCTCGTTTTTGCCCTAGCACAGCTCTTACCGCTATATCACTTGTATCATACATTATTTCAAATGGATAGCTCCAATCAGGAGAAATAATAATAATTGGAGCATTAGTCAACTGTTGTTTGAAAATCTCAAATGCTTTCCTGCAATCATCTGAAAATTCAAACTTCACATCTTTTCTCCTCCAAATCTATTTTATGTCATCATCTGGTATGTGATGTAGAGAAACCAGCTTTTCCTCCCTTTACGTTTGATGTATTATTTACAGTGAGTTTTATTTGGGGTTTTTAAAATGTTCTTGAGTTCAATCTCTGGTTGTTTAGTTGGTTGAACAATTAGTGAGGGGATGAGTTCAACTTCAAATCTTCCTGTATACTAGTATTGAAATGAAATTGGTATGAGTTCAAAATATAATCGAATGGAGATAGAGGATTCATATAATCATTCTTAAGACATAAGCTGATTGGTTGGCGAGTTTAGTTAAATTTCTTCTTCTTCTTCTTTTTTTTTTTTTTTTGAGTTCAGAAGAAACTGGTAATGGGAGTTTTCTTTTCTTGGAGTTTTTTAGTTGGTCTGTATTTGAAGGTGTTAACACCCAGCGCGTCTAGTTATCTTTTGAGGGCCACTACCTTTTCATTATTGGGTGATTTGTAAGGATGGCCTTGGAAGTGGGTGATCTTGATTTATTAACTCCGCTTGCCTTATGGAAAGAATTTCAATTTTAACAAGTGTTGCTCTTTGCTTGCCCCATGAGCACACTTTGGACTTTTTAAGGTTTGCCCATGGGACAACAAAACGAATCAAAAAAACAAGACCATCCATTACCCGTCATTGGATGTATTTCCTGTTCAATATTATTTCCACTAAAATGTATGTCTCGCTTGTTTAATATTATTCTAAAGGAATTGTCTCTGCAGATGTATCTTCTATTCTCTAGATATTATCTCTGTAGACATATTTAAGAACTTTGGCTTTAGTTATAATTTGACGATAATTCTTTAGCTCTAGATTTGTATAAACTCTTATTTGCTGTGAATGCGTATTCTTTTTGGGAAGTTAGGGGCAGGGGCAGTTCAAATAATATATTTTCTAGCAAGTGTTTTAACTGTAATATAACTAAATTACGTCAAGAAATATTATCTGTATCCACTTGGCATATTAACTGCTCCAGTTACATTGAAGCTTTCAAGGCAGCATGGATAAAATGGACGTGAAGTAAACCATATACCGAAAGAAGGCGTTTCAGAAAGGTATTTGATAATCAGGGCATCCAAAATTCTCGAAAAAGACTAGAAAATAAAATATACAAGATCGCCATTTACCCCCTTTATTATGTGACATAACAGAAAAGGGGGCCTGGCAACAAAGTCTCGGCTGCATGTCTCTCTATAATCTCGCATTGGATGTAAAACAAAACCAGAATTCTGGACCTCTTGGTCCTCCAAAAAGAACCCGAGATGTCACAAACTAAATTATTTTGGCAAAGAGAAGAAAAGAAAGTCACAGAAGTTTATAATCTATCTAGGCAGCAGATTCCTTGGCAATCTTCTCTGCCTTGGCAATGACCTCGTCAATTCCACCAACCATATAAAACGATTGCTCGGAAAGGTCATCATATTTGCCATCCAACACTCCCTGTCAAAAGAAATTAACAGATCATTCATCAAAATAGGACCAAATAGCAAGAATATCACCAACAGAAAGAGGGTAGGTAAGGGTGCGCACACAACCTCAATCAATGGCAAAAAGAAGGGAGGGCAGAGGGAGAATTCGAAAGCATTCATCAGCATCAGAACAACATTGCATGCTTGTAATTATAAAAGGGAAAGTAATGCTGGACACTTAACTTGAGGAATTGACCAAAATGTCCTTAATGTATGGGAGTTGGACCATTTTGGTCCTTGATATAGTCCTTAATATATCTAAAAGGTGATCATTTGGAACCTTAAATCTCACGGTTTCACTCAATAAAGAGGTTGAGGTTAACGGTGCTCCCACACTGCAAATCACGAGATCCTCAAAACACAAAGAGACATCATTCTCAGCACACAAAGCAGACAGATCAGCCCCAACTTCGAAAGGTCTCCCTCTTTCTCAAAGATAAGATGAAGGCTTTTCTCTTCTCTTTGTTCCAGTCAGCAAGAAGGCATTGTTGCAATTGCAGGACTTTAATCTCTTTAGCTGGCATGCTCACTTGGAAGCTACTGGAAGCTCTAGTTAATCTTATGCCATTTATTTTCTTTTTTCTATTTTCCAATTTTTCAGACTTATAGCAAACTATATTTGTCCGTGTTACCAAAAAAAAAAGTATCAAAGAAGTTTTTAAGAGTATTAGTGCTGTTGGTTCTGATATAGTGAAAGAATCAAGAAGCTTCATCAAAGTTGTCTTACAAGAAAATGTAATACTCCCTCCGTTCCAGTTTACGTGAACCTATTTCCTTTTTAGTCCGTTCCAAAAAGAATGACCCCTTTCTAAATTTAAAAACAATTTAGCTTAAACTTCCAATTCTACCTTTAATGAGAAGCTTTTATAACCACACAAATACTCTAGACCGCTTTTTGACTGGTCTAGGACCACAAACTCAAAAGGTCTTTATTTTTTCTTAAACTCCGGGCCCAGTCATACAGGTTCACATAAATTGGAACAGCCGGAGTAGATTATATGAAGTTCAAGAGTATCTAGACTAAGAGATATTGCACAGTGCGGGAACACAGTTAATAATTACCTAGTTTTTGAGTAAACAGTTATATTTAGGGTTCAAAACCAAATGGATCACCATTTTAGATATATTAAGGACTACAAAAATCCACTGCAGCAAGAAAACCTCCATACAACAATTGGATCGACAAACATATTCTCATATTTTGAAGTCCAAAATGACAAAATATGAAGTGATAAGTTGAAGATTGAGAAGATATATTACCTGGAAACTGTTAATGCTCTCCTTCAAGTCGACATACTTTCCAGGGGCACCCGTGAAAACTTCAGCAACATGGAAAGGCTGGCTAAGGAACCTTTGGATTTTACGTGCACGCGCAACAGTCATCTTATCATCTTCACTAAGCTCATCCATACCCAAAATAGCAATAATATCTTGAAGATTCTTGTAGTTTTGAAGAACTTTCTGTACCCCACGAGCAGTATTGTAGTGATCCTCTCCCAAAATGTGAGGTGAGAGCATACGGGATGTAGAATCAAGTGGATCGACAGCAGGATAGATACCAAGCTCAGAGATCTGGCATCCAAAAGAAATGAAATGACCAAAGTTAAACTAAATCCATCAAAGATTAGTTAATGAAGCTACCACACCACATTAACAACGGCATTATACCTGACGAGACAAGACAGTTGTGGCATCCAAGTGAGCAAAGGTTGTAGCAGGGGCTGGATCTGTCAAGTCATCAGCAGGCACATAAATAGCTTGCACGGATGTAATAGAACCTTTCTTGGTGGTGGTGATACGTTCTTGAAGACCTCCAAGATCCGTTGCCAAAGTTGGTTGATAACCGACAGCAGATGGGATACGACCCAGCAAAGCAGACACTTCTGAGTTAGCCTATCAACATAAAATGCACATAGCATTTAGCGCCAAAGTCAGGTTTTATAAAATAAGCAAAATTTATACATGATGGACTCATAGAGGTAAACCAACCTGAGTAAACCTGAAAATATTGTCAATAAAGAGAAGCACATCCTGCCCCTCGGCATCTCGGAAGTGCTCAGCCACGGTCAAACCTGTAAGTCCAACACGTGCACGAGCACCAGGGGGCTCATTCATTTGACCATATACAAGAGCACACTTGCTTTCACTCTGAAATGGTTGAGGTCACAATATGTCAGGCCAGCAACATAAAGGAATAGCATTATGAGATAAAGAGCAAATAATTTTGATTAAACTAACTTGCTTCTCGCCTAGCTTGATGACACCACTTTCAATCATTTCTCGGTACAAATCATTACCCTCTCGAGTGCGTTCACCAACACCAGCAAAGACAGAGAAACCACCTGAATAACATAGTCAAGCCACCCAACTGATCACCTTCACAGCGACTTTAATACAAACTTTATAAAGGGCAACTCGGTGCAGTACGTTCCCGCTATACGCAGGGTCCGAGAACTTTATATAAACTTTATAAGAAGGTAAAAAGAAATCAGTCCTAACCATGTGCTTTTGCAACATTGTTAATCAGTTCCATAATAAGCACAGTTTTCCCCACACCAGCACCACCAAAAAGCCCAATTTTTCCTCCTCTTTGGTATGGAGCTAGAAGATCAACAACCTGACCAAAAGCACAACAATGATAGAATAGTCATCAAGATTAAGTCTAACAAAGAGCAATACCAGAAGAACCAGTAGCACATGTAGCATTTCAGACATAGAGTGCGGATATACATCACCCAAGAAAATAAGAACTGATGAAAGTACCTTAATACCAGTGACAAGAATTTGTTGTTCAGTGGCTTGCTCGACAAAGGCAGGAGCTTCACGATGAATTGGTAAAAAGTGATCGGTAGCTGTAGCCATTTTAACAGATTAAGATGCAACTATCAGAACCATTCTTATGGAAAAGTTAGAATATGGCATATCCAGCAGCAATTATGACTTACTAATTGGGCCTCTCTCATCAATTGCCTCTCCAATGACGTTGATGATACGGCCAAGTGTGGCTCTACCGACAGGAACCTGTTATCACAAGAAGGGGAAACAATCAAGCTCACAACAAATTAAACAAGTCCACACTCAAGTCTCAACTAAACATAAAAAATCCGTTATACAGGAAAACTTGGACAAGAAGGAAACAGCCAAACTGAAGGCACTAAAAAATTAGAAGACACCATGGGCAATGAAGTCAAAGCTAAGATGCAATGCTCCAGCATAAATATGAAAAGAAAAAGACAAAATAATGCAGGAAAGTAGATATATGTTTGCAGTACAGCAAAATCTTGTACCATATCGTTCAAATATCTAATCCAATTAAAAGGTTGTAATTGAGTGGGATATTAAATTTCCGATCCATTAAGTTCACAAATATTATAATAATAAGTATCTATAATAACAATGGATGCTTCAGTTGGGAGCAGAGAGATGTATGTCTTCTGGCGATGACAAGCAAACATGAATCATTCACTCCCAAGGTAGTGAACTACTACAACTTCCAAGGTACAAGTTCTTTTATACTGAATCAGGAGCAAACGTGAATTATGCAACACGCTGAGTCACTCCCATTTTCATAGTTTTTCAAAACTCTCATAACAAATCACAAAGGACACATACAAGTTTTACGCAAAAAAGCCTTTTCTTTCACAATAATTAGAATTCTAAAGCATTTACATGAACAAAGCAAAGAGCAAACGAATGTCTCTCATTTGATGAGCATATGAAAACCTAGGTACACCACACTGCCTACTGACACACTTGCACTTCAACTGGTACCATGTATTTCATACTCTTATCAAATGATCGTCAATGCATAAGCCATATGCCCATACCAAACCTAAATAAAGGAGTATTCTAACTAGTCCATCTATTATGAGTATTTTTTATTTGATGGAAGAAAAAGTTTTTCGTTTTTAGTTCTTACCCATGTTTTCATCTCAGCTAACATTTTCATTTATATGCAAATCTAAAACAAGTATTTTGCTGGGTATAATCCTCATAAAGTCATAATATTAAAGGTATTCCGATGCAACGTGCCAACTGGAGCAGAATGCACACCCAACTAATTTAGAATTCAGACATAATTGATTGATCCATTGATTTCCTTGCCCTAAACAGATTCCATCTAGTACATTAGATGATTCAACCGGTTTTCAGTTTCAAAAACTACAGTAAAACTACAGATCTCGTGCATTAAGGATCTAAAAGCACTTCCAATCTAAATATAATAAATAGAGCTCCCACGTCGTCAAAATCCAAAATTTGAATGTAACTTTAACAAGTAATGGGAAACATAAATCTTTTGACTTACGGTGATAGGAGAACCAGTATTGAGGACGCGTTGACCACGAACAAGTCCTTCAGTACCATCCATAGCAATAGTCCTAACCATATTCTCACCCAAATGCTGAGCCACTTCAAGCACAAGCCGGATCTGGTTATCCAACACTTCGAGAGCGGTCAAAATTGGTGGCAAACCTTCATCGAATCTCACATCCACGACGGCACCGATGACCTGGCACACCTTCCCGATCGAACCAGCGCCGGTGAACTCATCGGTGATTTTTCCGGACGGTTCACTACCGGACTTCGGTGGTGACGATGGCTGAGATGCCGGTGCTGCCGCGGAGGTAGCATACTGTACGGCTCGGTTTAAGAGGAATCCCTTAGGGGAAGCGCGTGAAGAGGCGCGTGAAGCGGATTTAGGGATGGAGTTTCCTAACGATCGGGAAATTGGACCGCCACCACGTTGAGCCGATTGACGGAGGAGAGAGGCGAGAAGCCTCCGAGATGCCATGGGGGAGGGTTTGGCTAGAGATAGAGTGAAAGGAGTAGAGAGAGAAAGGAGAGAAAGAGACTGCTAGGGTTTGTGGGAAATGTGAAGAGCTGGTTTATCAAGAGCCCACTGTGTGTGTGAGATCCGATTACTGCTTTACTGTGCTTAAAAAACCGAGGAGCATTTGAATTTTGTTCTTTTTTCTCTTTGTTTTCCTTTTTCGCTTTTATTCCAACTTTTTTGGCGAATAATTTGGACATCCTTATGTTTTCAAATTAGACTTAGGAGAATAAACTTTTAAAAATAACATAAGTATTGTTCAAAAATATGTTTGCGCTACGATATATAAAAACTACAAAAAAAAAATCAAGTTCGAAAATGATAATCGTTTTAATTATTTTTAGGGGGCGGATCCACTCTAGTAATTTTTTCTTACATTTGTTCTAGTACTTGCTTCATTATACAAAAGTATCATAGGAGCAACATTTGATTGAAAGGTAAACGGTCGTTCAACTTTACAGGAACACTTGGGTACGTACATTGCGTGCATATTCGTAGTTTATTAAACTTGTGTCTGATATATTACGAACAATTAAAAATTCTTTACACATATTTTACTTATTTTATGAGTGCTAAAACTTGGTCGTAACTTTCACATTTTATTAATAAAACAAAAAGGACTGTTAAACCTAAAAAGTGTTCAACACTTTTCTAAAGCTGTATCATATAGAGAGTAGTTATTAAAAAGCAAATTCATGCTCTTTTGGTCAATATTTATTAGATTTAAAATAAAAAATAAAAAAATTATGGAATAAAAGATATTGCATTATAAGTTGAGTTTTTCCGCAATTGTGATTTTGCGTGAATCGGTGAAAATAATTTTTATATTAAAAAACATAATTATATGACCATTTGTGAAATTTGCCTTTTATTTTAACTCAATTCACGTTTCTTTCACAATTTTACCCCTTTGTTAGTTAGCTCTCCTTAACTACAACTCTTCATCCTATGAATCCTAGTGAGAGTTATTTTAGTATATGTTTGTATCGTGGCTGATTTACCAAAATAAAAAGCTTAATTAGTTGACTTCAACATCTTATGTATATATTACTGAATTTTTTTATTTGATAATGGAAAATTAAAAATAATAAGAGAACAAGTTGGGAGCTAAATAGAGGGAAACTTACACAAATGTCCCAAATAAATCTCAACTTACCAACCTCTAGCCATTAGTCATAGACTTACTAAAATTAGCCAACAAAAATTGAAAAACCAAATGATAGGGTTCTTTCTCTCAAATAATCACATGCAAAAATCACCTTCCATATTTTTAAGCGAGATTAGCAACACTAGATACAAGACGGAAAGGAAATTTCATGGATGAAGTAGCAAATAAGGTGATGAAATATAAAAATATATACAATATTCCAAAAATCTAAACAAAAAAGGAACTTTTTGAATGGGTATAGTTGAAATTCATTGAAAATATATAGATAAGTCAATATACAAAATTTGAGGAAGATTGGAGGTGATTTGGACTGATTTTGTATCAAAATTCGTAACTAAATCGAGTTCAAAAAAGTCTTCTGCGACACATGTATCACGCATGTATCTCACACACAGGTATACATGGATATACATGTGATACACAATTGATACAAATATGATACATATGTGATACACAAATGATACACAGTGTGATACACTTATCATTTTTTTCATGTTGAGTTTTTACTTAGAATTTTCAATTCAAACCACCTCAAAACTTCACCAAATCATCCCAAAACTGAGATTCAAGTTGCTTAAGTTGTGCCCAATTTATTCTAATAGCACCCACTCAAAACAAAGTCAAAAACTTTGATATTTTTTTGCTACAAATAGCTAATTGGCTAATTTGGCTAATATTAGTAATATTTTATCAATTGGCCAATTTTTGTAATGAGCTACTTATAAATGGACATAGCTGGTAATTTTCCCTAAATAGAACCACATCCGAGAAGTGAGAATAGTACAAGAAAAATAGTCAGAATAGCACGGTATAGCCAGTTTTCGGACTGGTCATTCAAAAATAGCCAGCGTTTACCAAGACAATGAAAAATAGCCACTATTTTGCTGCAACAGAGACCGGTCCAGCATAATATACTGGAGTTCGGTGCACCTGTGTATGAACTCCAGCATATTATGCTGGACCGGTATACTTTGCTGGCTCCAGTATAATATACTGGAGACTGGAGCACCGGTGCTCCAAACTCCAGTATATTATGCTGGACCGATATACTTGCTGGAACTCCAGTATATTATGCTGGAGTTCTAGTGTACTTATGCTGGAACTCCATCATATTATGCTGGAGTTCCAGCATACTTATCTTGGAACTCCAGTATAATATGCTGGAGTTCAAGTATACTTATGCTGGAACTCCGGCATAATATACTGGCGTATTTTTCCGGGTTTTGAACAGTGTTTTTGAATAGAGTTTTCTTCACATGAAAAGTGGCTAAATTTCGATTACTTTTAAAACTGGGCTATTTTTAAACGATCAGTTGTAAATCTGGCTATTTTTAAATTCCTCCCGGAAAAATAAGGTGATTGGTTGTATGTTAGAAAAAGTTAGCTTTTATAGTTTGAAGTACGTAATAAAAGCGAGTAATAAAATGATAAAAAAAAGTCAAAGAATTCATAGGTTAGGTTTTATATACTACTTAATGATGTTTCACCTTGTAGTTGTATAAGGTAAAAAAAATAATTAATTTAAAGTACTAAATATTAGGGTTTCCTATATATTAAATAGGGGAAGATTTAAAAATGTAAAAATTAATTGTTTTTAGAGTCCTTAGGAAAGTAATATAAATACTTAGTCTTTCTTTATTTTTTTTTATCTTACTAATATAATATTAATTGGTTATAATCTTAGGACACAGAAGAATTCAAAACTACAATAAGTAATAGCTATCCTTCACTTACTATAAATGGATATTTTTCATTTTTAGTATTGTTTATCTTTTACAAAATTATTTTATTACATAATTCAATTAAGAAAATAGTTTGCACAGTATATTTAATATAATGGTTTTACATATTTTTCAAATAAGAAAGCATGTAATGCATAAAATTTAGTTATTTTAAAACTCATAAATATTAGGAAAAGACTTAAATTCTCGAGGAAAAACGTATTACTACTGATTAAAGACGTCCAAAATCAAACAAATAGATACTTTTGTTAACTATCGTATGGAAAGCTAATTACATATTAGTTTAATAATAAACTTTGAATTGAATATCATGATAAGAATTTAAAAGTGCATGCCTATCCTATGCATATTCGATTTTGAATACGAAATATATATTACCATATTTATAAGTAGAAATATATTTGCTTTTGAATTCCTAAATATTAGAGCAATTCAAATAGGGAAAGATTTAATAATCAAAATTTTAGTTGATTTACTATCCCAAAAATTAGCAAAATAATTAAATTACAATTTTGTTCAATGTAAATATTATTTTTAAAGGATAAAATAGGCGAATGACATTTCGCTAAAAGCTTTCGTGCTTTTAATATAGTACTAGTCACTATGTACGTGCGTTGCACGTAGATTTTGGTCAATTATTTATATGAAAAATAATAAATTAAATTTTTAAAAGTTACATACATGAAGAGAATTGACGGGGAAAAAATGTAACGGTCTTTTGAATGCTGCAAAGCAATGTTATTATAGTAACTTAATTCTTGAATTAGAGACAATTGGACATCACTTCAACCTTCAACGTGATCGTACTTTAACTAAGTAATTTTTTCAAGATGATATTTTTGGCGTATGTTTCATTTTGTCACTTTGATTATACGTTATGCCTTTTGATTTAATTTTTTTTCTCAAAACAGTTGTAATAGAGCTATCCTAATAAGTAACAAATTGCAAATAACGTTATTCATAGAATATACTTAATAAATATAATTTACCCACATAAAGTTCTAGAAATTGACAATTCTACGTAGAATTAAAAAAAAATTAGATAATAGAAATCCATATTCATGTTTCGTGTGTAATACAGAAACAACTGGATTAATATCAATATCCTAGTTCACGACTATTAATTTTATTGAAGCAGTTGCAGATACAAAAAAAAAAAAATATTAAAAATTAAAAAAAGAAAATCGCAGGAGGAAATACTCTATCCTCGTCTTCAAAGTGAGATCTCACTGAATTACTTCTTCAACTTCTTTGATGAATTTTATTTTATTATTGTTACTGCTACTAACTTAATTCAGATAACAATGTAGTAGAATTCACAAGAGACTGAAAATACAAAGACACAACAAAGTTTATTACATATTTTCCTAACCATCCGTGATAAAAGATTCAACAATAACAACACTGATCTACAGATGAATGAACTAAAATTAAACAACAAAGTAAACTTTAAATCCTATTATTATTATTATTTATTTGGAAAGATGAATACGATTATGCCATAAGGTCTTCAGGTTTCACATCGATTTCCAAGAGATACCTTTGAGAAGTTTACTTAATTTGGCCACCTTCTTTCTGCAACACGACACTTTAAAGCGAATATATATTCGTTAATTTAGTCTGCCTAGCTGATCAATAATTTGGTGTGTTAGGGTAAATAATACTTTGGTCTATTTTTGTTTGGACTAACTCATTATTCTCTCGTTGCTTAAGGAAAGGGTTTTAGTCTCAATAAAAGAAGGTTTTACTAATTTACTTTGGAGTTTTAACTACTCGTTGCTTAAGGAAACGAATTGAGTTCCAACAAAAGGAAAAGTTATCTATACAATATTATTGTTAAATCCTAAATTAAATTGTTTCATGGAAGACATATTCAATTTCAACGGGCAAAAAATCGGTCTGATTCTAAAAGTTCATGCTTTTGTAATTAATTATATTTTACGTTCACGTGTAGCCTCCACAACTATTATAAATTTTATATCTAAAGATGAACACTATTTTCCATGTGTGCAACGACTTGATGATTTGATTAAAGTATGTGGTATACAATTTTATTCATACTGTATTGTGTTGCAAATTCAAATTTAAAAACTCAAACACGTCTATGAATCCAAGATCAAGTACTCGCATGCTTGTATTTGGAGAGGTATCTACAGACTGATAGAAGAGATATTGGCGGAGGGATTAAATACGACTACTGCGCAAAAACCAATAAAGGAGAAGTCAGCAACATGAACAAATTTTAGTTAAGGTAAATCGTGCAGGCAATTAAAAGTTTCCTTTACAAACACAGATTATTCAATCACATTCCTTTACAAATTTGTATGGTTAAGTTTTAATTTATCTCAAAAGTCCTAATTTTTCGGCACCTAAATTTTACAATTTTATCCAACATGAAGTTATTTAATGAAAGAATGATTTTGATTTTAAGGGCATAAAAGTTGATTAATATTTAAAGGATATTTTTGTCGTTCAACATTTAGCGTGAAATATTCGTGCTTTTATAATAATATAGATAGATAGGTATAGATAGATAGGTATAGATAGATAGATAGATATAGATAGATATGTACTCCACACTTGCCCAAAGTGAGACTCAAAGTTAACTCAATTTAATCTATAAAATTAATATTAAGAAAGTACATATTCATAATAAAATAAAATAAAAATTATGCAAGAATTTAAAATATATTATTTTATATTTACTAATTTGATGCAAACAGCAAATACAAGTAAATATTTTATCTGCAGTCTAACATAAAGACGTCATAAGCTTGGCTCAAATATGCGCAAATTTCATTTAGATTTAATTTTTATAAACTAATAATATAAACAAAATTTACACTATCCAATTGTTTTAAAACTAACTACAAGTAATAAGAGCCCGTTTGGATTAGCTGATTTGAAGTAGCTGATAAGCATTATGTGTTGAAAAGCACTTTTAAGTGCTGAAACTGATTTAATAAATAAACAGTACGTGTTTGGATACTGCTGAAATTTATAATAAGTTGCTGCAGTATTTGATAAAAAAGTGCTGATAAGCTCTTTTTCTGTTAAAATGATTTAAATAACCTTAGAACTGTTTACACTTATAAGGGCATAATTTCTTCAAAAGTTTAGATTCCAGATCGATTCAAATACAAAATATTCTATTTGTCATTTTATTTTAAATACAACTGTGCTTAGATAAGATAATTTTTATGATAAATATAATTTATTTTATGATAAGCATATAATCATAAGTTATAATAATTAATAAATTGACAAAAGTTTCTCAGTAAAAAATAAACCTAAATAAGACAAATTATTTGAAGAGAAACAAACATTGTCTTCATCACCGCAACAATTAGAAAGCAAAACACAAAAAATTTGAGATGTCCTCGTCATAACATATAGTTCAAAGATTAATACACAATTACATAGATATAAGTATGCAAAGGAATAGAGAATTTGCTTATCTTAAATAGTCAATGAGAATTGCAGACTTGAAGAGGTGGGGGAGGGGGAGTTAGGTTGAATACTTGAGGCAGTGAGTATCGATGTAGGAGTTTTGTTCTAAAAAGGAATATTTTAAGGATAAAATAGTAAAAATCTTGGTCAAACTTAAAGTGCTTATAAGCTAAAAATACATAAGCCCCATAAGCACTTTTAACTTTACCAACTTTTGGCTTTTATCTTATTTTTGACTTATAAGCACTTTTAACTTTACCAAACGCGTAGATAAACCGAAAAGTGCTTATAAGTTAGTTTGACCAGCTTATAAGCTTAGCTAAACACCCTCTAAGTCTTTAGTATCTGTTGGGTGTAACTTTGTTACAACTAGGGGTGTTAATGAATATTAAATATCAACTAAATCGGTCGAACCGTGCCGCACCGAACCGATTTCTAGGTCTCTTTTAATAAAGCCGTAGATTTTTATATAAATCTATAACCATACTGATAATTAGGATAGATTTTTTATTTTATGAAAATAAACCGAAAAAATACCGAACCGCACCGAATAAATTTATAATATGAAGAATATATTTATATATTAAGTTTTAAAAAAAAAATAAAGCATTAAGTTTATTAAATTTTTTCTTGGGCCTTGGAATTATGAAATAGTTACAAGCCAACTGGTAATTAAATTCAAAATCCTAATTCCCAAACCTATTATGCTACTCCTATTAGAACTAAATTATTTTCAATATATTCACTAGCAAGACACAAGGTATTATAGCGATTATGAGTAACAATATGTTTCCTTTCGTATGATTTAGATTTATCTTTTTGAATATTTAATCTTTATAGACTTTATTCTTGAGTCCCAGCTTGGTTAATATCTTTTCACTCGTGTGATATATATTTTTTTGTATTTGCTTGTTTCTTTTACGCTGCTATAGAATAGTTGATGGATTTTTACTTTCATATTTTCTTAATTCATCACCTTTTAAACTGTAAAAATGTCTAGAGAGTTCTGTTAAGTCCTATAAGTGCGTATGTTATTGCATTCTACTTCTACTAGTGATTTTTACATGATATTTAAATTTTTTTACCGAAAATTAACCGAACCGTACCGATACCGAAGAGAAACCGACATGATTGAGACGGTTTCAAAAAGTCTAATTTTGATTATACATAATAAAATAATCAAAAACTTTGTATAATATAAATTTTTTAAAATAACCGGCCAAACTGAATCATTAACGCCCCTAGTTACAACTGATTAGTAATATATTTTTTTTTTTATAAACAATATTTCAATTGTCCTAAGCAGAATAAGTTTGTCTTTATGTTGGTCTCTAAACTTGTTTATGACCATTTCTTCGCGACCATTCCAAACGGCAAGCAGATCATGGTTATTTAATTAAGTTCCATAGGAGAATTGTGATTACAAGTAGGGGTGAACCGAAATCGAAAATCGAAGTTTAATGGCTTATTGGTATCGGGTTAACGGTTTAACGGACGGGGAACGGATTGAATTATTTTTATTAACGGCTTATTGGTTTGGGGGCAGATTATTCAATTTTCTTAACGGATAATCCGTTAACCCGTTAAGAATATATATATACATATAAAATTTATTCTTACCCATATATATATATATATATATATATATATATATATATATATATTAAATAATTAAAACCCTTCTTCCACTTTCAGTACTCTATCTCTATTCTCGATTAGGATATGGTTGTGGAATGGTGTTTGAATTTTTTATGGGATATGTCATTTTCTCAACAAGGAGACCAAAATGGTTTGTGAGAATTGTCAACGAAGACGGATACAGAATGATTATGGAGTTTAAGGCAAAGAAAAGACGTTGGAAAAGAAGAGGATGAAGTAAAAACAAGTGCCTTCTACTGTTTGTAAATTTCATGCATTTTTTGCATTGCACCATTGACAATATTTGCTAATGCTTCTGTTGTTTGTACTGTCTTTGGTTTCCACGCTGAACAAAAGGCAAAGCTAATAATGAAAAGAGAGGAAAAGAAAGAACAAAACGAATATAGTAGGAGTTTATTTTCTATTGGACAATGCTGCAGAAATTTAAAACTCGTGTTCCTCTTTTGTCTTGTAATGCCAAGTTTATGTATTACCACTGCTCTCCAATCCATCAAAATGACATATGCTTCAAAAGTTTGTTCTTACTGATATAATGAGTTACTGTCTTTCCTTTTCCAGCTTCGAAGTCCTAAGGAAGTAAGTCTACTATGAACTCGAAGAGCGTCATGTGCAATATAGATTGAATTAGGCCGATTAACCGCCCGATAAGTGCTAAACCGATACCAATCTGCCCGATATCTTATCGAGTGGCTAGCGGATTAATACATTTAAAAGCCGATAACCGATAAGCCAAACTGTTAAGAGTAAATAACTGCCCAATCCTCCCGATAAGCAGCCCTAATTACAAGAAAAGAAAATAAGAAAACATATAGGGTGTGTTTGGTACGAAGGAAAATATTTATCGGACTTTTCAATTTTCTCATGTTTGGTTGTGTTAAATGTTTTGGAAAATATTTTCCTTATCAACTCATTTTCCTTCAATTAGGGAAAACATTTTTCAAAGTTCTCAACCTTCCCCACCCTCACCAACCCAACCCACAACCCACACCCAACCCCACCCCACACCTACCCACCCAACCCCCTCTCTCCAAAAAGGCTTTTTTTTCGTCACTACTTTGCTATCCCCGGCGCAAAAAAAAAAAATATTTTTTCACTTTATTTTTGAAATTTCAAATTTCTATTTTTCGTTTTTCTGCATCACCCCCCACCCCCCAAACTGCCCGTCCCCCTCTCCCGGTACAAAAAAAAAGTTTAGTTTTTTATATTTTGAATTTCTATTTTTTTTTTGTTTTTCTGTAGTTTGTACCACCCATTCCCCCACCCCCCACCCCGTACAATTTTTTATTTTATTTTTACTTTTTTATTTTTAATTTCAAATTTTTGTTTTTCTATTTTTCTTTAAGGGGGGGGGGGGGGTAAGTAGGAATATATTTTTCTTTATATATTTTCAGTTTTAGTTTTTTCATCTTTTGGTTTACAGGTTCGAAATTTTATAAGTTCCAAAGTTATGAGTTCAGAGGTTTATGTGTTTGGAAGTTCACGGGTTTAGAAATTATAAAGTTTACGGGTTCGAAAGTTTAGCGGTTCGGAAGTTTATGAAATTTGTGGGTTCGGAAGGTTGTTAGTTCGAAAGTTTATGGCTTCATGTTTATTGTATCTAAATTATTTATGAATACTCTTGAGAAATTGTTTTCCTTAATTTGCGTACTAAACACTGAAAAATGAATAAGTTTACTACTTGTTTTCCAAGAAAATATTTTCCACGGAAAACATTTTCCGTTATACCAAACACACCCATAATCTTGGTCATTGATTTAGTTTTTTATTCATGTTTTGGTTCTTGTATTTTACTTGGGGTGAGCAAATTGATCTCAATAAAATTAAACGTGCAGACGGCAACACCATCTTCATAATGTGTTTACATATTTTTCTTCCAAGTTTCCCAACAAGAAGAACAGATTTAGAGAAGTTTTTCATGTCTCTATCAATTTGAAGTGTTATTATATGTTTCTTGAAAGTTCAAGTCGTCACAAGGAGTTCATTCATAATTCGAGAAAGACACTACTCAAATCTCAAATAAAGAAACATGATTTTGAGACAACTACCGGGAGATATTCGATGTTGTACCCATAATGTTAGTAATTCTTTATTAATACACGTATCAGTTGTATGAGACACAAAATAAAATTTTCCCACCAAACAATCACTCAATGGATCCAGAAGTGTAAGATTGGGGTCCACAAATTTGTGAGACAAAAAGGAGTCTCACACAACTAATGTAAGATGTAAGTTGTGTGAGACACACAATAAAACTTCTCTGCTCAAGAACTCCTATGGTGCAATAATTATTGGTTGCACCTCTACAAATAAAATTATTACACCTCTACAAATAAAACTAACGGTTTAAAATCCACTCCGGACGGGCTTGTTTTCGACATTGAGATAGATATGTTAGTACACTGTATTCAAAACCAGAAAACTAGAAAATCATTAGTTTAAGAAAAAAAAAAACAGAAAAAATTCTGAGCCAACAATTTTCTTGTATGTCCTTAAGGAATTTAATCCCCTTACAGTTGCTCGAGATTACGGATTAATTCCTCCCAGGATAGAACAGCATAACTATTCTGTGATAGCGGTACTTCAAATTACAAAACTTCGGCGAACTCAAATGGCGGAGAAAATGACACAAAAAAATTCTTACGTTTTGCTTTTGAAAACCAATGCAGAATGCATAAGATTGAGGGGAGAGATTTCAGATTTTCTTGGTAGTGGAAAATGAGGCTAAGTCTCTCTATTTATAGCCAAAGAAGTTGAGTCCCAACAGGTGCATAGGTGCCTGTTCGTTAATAAGGTGTCTATTCAGCAGAAATTATTTAAATTTTTGTTGAACAGAATGTTTGGTCGCGAACTCGACCATTGGAAAATGATTCCGCGATATTTTTTCCGCGAAAAAATATTAGAAAAGAAAATATTAAATGATGGAAAAGGAAAATAAATTTAGTCCAAAAAATTATCAATCAATCGACCAAATCCGAAGCCGAAGCCGAAGCCGAGCGAGCGACGATGACGACGGCGCGAGGCACCAGTTCTTCTTATCTCTTTAAGAGCTAGAAGATGTGCTTCTCTATATAAGCACAAAGATTTTCTTTCCTTCTTCTAATGAGGGACAAAGTGCATTAGTAAAGTGAACTAATTCAAAATTTCATTTCCCTCCATTTCTTTTCCCACCATTTTCCATTCACACCTCTTTTGTTATTATTAACAAAACCCAACAAGATACATATATATGTAAAAATCAATAGAATTTCAAAAAGTATAATTTTAAACCTATAATTTCAAAAGTGTAGTAAGAGATTAAAATTAAACCCGTCAAATGAGAGTCCTAAATCCACCTATTTATAATAACATCCTCTTGAAATTCTCTCGATCCGCCTCTGTTCCCACATCACCACCACCAACACATTATGGCACACTAGATTAATCCATCCCAACCACCGACAGTCGGTCTCTCACTGCAACGCCATAACCTTCTCCCTTTGTATTATTTTTCTTCTCTCTTCATCTTTCTTCGGCCGCGACCGTTAAAATCACAAAACACACCACCATAATCATAGTCATAAGCAGCAACTAACAGAGCGCCAGGGATAATTTTATTTTTCATTAATAACCTTCACCTATTTTATAATACACACTCACATGTACTTCCCAATACATATACACAACCTGCATAAAAAGAAAATTGGTTATCCTTCATTGTTTTCACAAAAGAATGTATCATCGGTGCACCATCAACGTCGTCGCCATCTTTCCATCAGCTCACTGGCTGACCACCTTATTTAACCATGCATTTTTAAAACTATTCTAATCTATCCCAAAAATAAGTCACCATTTTTTTCATTTTTCTCGTGTGTGTTAGGTATGTGTTAAGTATTTGGCACGTGAAGTTTTTGTTAATTTTTAATGTAATTTAAATTGATCGTAAGATACATATATATAATTTATAACAAACGATACATGTACATCAGGTAAATGAAAGATTCATGTGACATAGTCGGATAGGCTAATCTAATACTATATGTTTCATAAACAATGAAGGTAACTCCACTTTGACTCAAATACGAGCCGATTTCAATAAGATTTAATTTTGATACACTAACATTTGTAAAGAACTTTTAACTACAATGTTTAAAAGCTGATTGTAGGCAACAGTTTATAGTAAATATTGGTTGATAATCTGAAAGGTATGATAAGTTACTTGTAACCGGTTAAATCTATGTTGAGAGTATATAATTAGTTATTACACTGCCATGATACAACAATATATCCAAGGCTTCAAATACATCCTAAACAAAATTAGAGTCCACTTACCCAAAGTAATAAAAAAAAAATAAAGATTTAGCTTTTAATTTATTACCCCACTTGTTTTTCTTCTGATTGATCTTTAGAGCCAGATTGGCGAAGCGGTCAGAAATTGCTATTTTGAAAGTACTTATATTTAAAAGTGCTTTTTGAAAAAATACTTATGGAAAATAGTAATTTGTGTTTGGCTAATTTATTTTACAAGTATTATTTTGCAATATTTGATAAGCAAATTGTGTTTGGCCAATCTTTCTAAAAAGTACTTTTGAGTGTCAAACTACGAAAAAGGACAGTAAATGTCCAATTTACAATTAGTATTATTTGTAAAAGATAAATAAATTTATAAAATTTAAAGTGTGTGTGTATATATATATATATATATATATATGTGTGTGTGTGTGCGCGCGCGCGTACGCGCGCGGGTGTGTGTGTGTGTCATTACCCAAAAATACGACCCGTCGTGATGGCGCCTATCAATGATACTAGGCCATCCGACATTACCAAAATGCTTTCAACAATAACTAGAAATAATCAAAACTCTTAAAATAACTGAAATCTTTGCCATAAAACGGGGTGAACCCCAAAACATAAGTGCGAAAATAAAGCACGACATCGGGGTATCACTAGTCATGAGCATCTACCATATCCGATCGAAAAGTAACAAGACTAACATAGTCTGGAATCCAAAATACAGAAAATAAGGATAGATAGGGAAGAAGAAAGCAGGGTTGCAAACGCCGGCAACTACCTCACTATCTCCAATGACCAGCTACGAGTACTATCAACAACCTCCGCGTCCAACAACTCCTGGATCTACACACGAGGTGCAGGGAGTAACGTGAGTACGCCAACTCAGTAAGTAACAATAATAAATAATACACACACACACACATAGATGACTCTACCTGCTTTACTTTCTGCACTTTGCTTCCTTAACTGGTATGTTCTTATTTCAATATTATTCTGAAATTCAAGTTTATGTGCTCCATAGTTGTTAAATCCATGCCTATTTCCGCACTAGTTTAACTGATTATGTACTTAGTTGTTCTTCCTGTTTACTGCTTTGATCAGTATACTTAAGTTCTACCCCCTCTTGTTCAGTGTTTTAATCAGCATGTCTAGGTTTCAATCTTCTTGTTTGCTATTTTAGCCAACATGTTTACTTGAGCTCATATCTGTTTCCTTCAACTAGCATGCTCATTTTAAGTAGATCAGGCTCCTAATTTATCTGATTAACCACAATTGGTATGACTAATTCTGTGTGGTAGACCCTTGTCCTCAATATGGATATTCCTGCATTCTGTCTCTATTCTCTAATGTCTATTATCACTTTAGCTTTAGGTATAATTTTCTTGTTAATACTATGATCAGTAGTTTGTATTCTAATGCTATGAATTTGGTCACTGGTTGTCAACCAATCCCTGCTTGTTCTGTGTACTTGTTGATCAATATGCTTCCCCTCTTATCCATGTTCATGTGTTTCTGATTTAAGCTCCCTATGTTCCCAACTCCCCTGTTCCCTGTTTGTAAACTTGTTTGTCTTCACTTAGAATTAAGTAATAAATGGCTTTGAATCTGGGCACTCTAAGTTTTTGTGATTGTGTGCTTGTTTGTTGAATCTTTGTTCTTCTCAGAATTGCTTCCAAAACTGTTTTCGCTCTTAACATTTTTTTTCCTTAAAACTGTTTCCATTCCTGAAATACCTTTTCACTCCTAATTTTTTTACCTCTATACTATTTTTACTAAGTTTTTCCAACTATGTCAAGCACTCTCACTTCTACTCTTAGATTATTTAAGTTCTGCCTCTCCAGTGTGTGTACTGCCTAGGAATCCATGAGATTCCTCCGAACTCTGGCACACTAGGGCTGGCCCTTTCACACTGCACATAGCTACTTCTCAAGGATCTCGGTGTGAGCATTGCCCGGGGTCCTTGAGGCCCTTGGGAACTTTGACGCACCAGGATACCTCATTGGATACTATGGACTATGGCATCTTGGATTATTTTGAAGGCCTAGTACTTCCAGGTTCCCTTTGGGCCTATTTCAGGCTCCCTATAGCATAGCTTATATTTATTATGTAATTTATTTATTTATGATCTGTAATGATAATCTTTGTAAACATATATTGGGAAAATTAGTAAAAGGGAGGGATTCTTATATGATTTTTATGGGGAACCAGGTAGAAATCATGCCTTTAGGTCTATATTATGTTGACTTGCATTAGAAATCATGCTTTAGGTTTATGCTATGTTTACCTGCATTAGAAACCATACTTTTAGGATCACTTGGCATACTGGACAACATATTATAGGCACACTACCTCATTTGTTACGAAATTCGGTTTCTGCATAATCATGATCATCAAGAAATCCTGTTATTAAGTTACTGCTATAATTCCGCCTAATAAAAACGTCCATTCTCTCTGTGCATTAGAGATCCTGCCTTAAGACTGTATTTGTATTCGCTTTAAACCATGTCTACATCGCCTAAATCAATAACTATCTTGTCTATAAAAATGCATAAAAACAATCTCAACACTTAGATGTCATAAAGATAAGTGTGTATAAACCAATTCTGTAATGTAATATTCAGCACCTAGATCAGCATGCCTATATGACTTAATAAATTCAAACTGAACTGATTCTCAGAATTCTGAATGCATTTAGATAACATGTTTATAGGGTATTACAGATCCACGCCTAGGCAAGCCTATAAGTAATCAAGGTCTAATAAATACTGTGAAACTATGCTTTGCTTATTTGTGACTGCCTAGATTCAACAGGTTCTAAAATGAGTAGGCAAACTGATTAGGCCTCTATCGCTTCACCTTAACACAATGCTGCATATTCTCTGCTTTTCATGCTCGCCTAGATATCCTGTTCTAGGACCTTTCTGAAATATCTGAAATCTATTGTTTGAGACGTGCTAATTGTCTATTTATTTGTGGAGGTAAACATGAGCCCCCTTAATTGTTTCTTACTTGACAGTCCTGTTTGTTCTTTGTTGTCGCTTAGATTTTCCCTTTTAAACACCTTAGGAGAGTCTAGAACTGCCTAAAATTAGAGGTCCTAAACACCTTCGGGACCATAAGGAAGGGACGGGTAATGCACGCATAGAGTTCGTCTAATTAAAACCGCTTATATAACCCCTAAGGGGAGGATAATTGGGTAGTAAAAGAATATGATGACCTGTGCGCTAATACCACGTGTAGCCCCTCTTAGTTGAGAAAGGATTACCGGGTATTGTACAGATGTGATCCTATAGGCTAACAAACCTAGGACTTCCCTCATCTTATTTACATATGTGTGCTTAGACTGCTTATCTGTTAAAGTTCCTTTATCTCATATGTGTGCTTAGATTGCTTATATGTTAAATTTCCTTTCTCTTATATGTGTGCTTAAACTGCCTATCTGTTAAATGACTAATTCACAAAATGAGTTTGGCTGGGACCCACCGTGGTGGACCTCGAGGGGTGCCTAACACCTTCCACTCTAGGTAATTTCAAGCCCTTACCCAATCTCTGGTAACACAAATCGGTTTTATGGGTTACTTGCAATGGTGCCCTAACGCACCTTAAATCCGTTAGGTGGCGACTCTTCAAATTCTGTACCCCTTTCCCAAAAGGAAACGAGTTATCCCAAATGATTGTCGAAACCCTGACTTCCGCTGCAAAGATGGAGAAAAGGGGGCGCGACAGCATGGCGACTCTGCTGGGGATTTTTAGGGTTTTACCATAACAAATTTGCTTTGTGAATTAGTCCCAACGTTGCTTTTCTTTGTTAATACTTGCATCCTTTCCCTCTCCCTTTATGTGAATTTAACTGTTTATTTTCAAGTATTTATTTCCTCAATACGAAACTGACTTGTTTTTTGTTTTCTTTCTTAAATGTCTTTCAATTATAAATGCTGTATTTATCGCTTTTCTAACGTGCAAATACGTGACAACATGTTATTTACTGCTGCATAAATCATGCTCGACATCATACTCCACTCGTGCGTAATCAATCCTACAGCAACGCTTGATGAGTGATAGCGCTCTTCCAATATATCACCTTAAATTCGGAAAGGCTTATTTACGGTAAAACTAGTCGATCAGCGGTGCAATCGACGGTTCCGTGCCTTTCCCGCTCAAGTTGTCCGCTTGAGGGTACTAGTCTAGACCCCCATAGTAACCTTACTCTTATTATAATTGTGCATGCATCATGGTCAAACCTAGCCCGGTTAATATGTTGTCCACATAATAACCCTTTAAGACAAGCCTTATCCAAAGTCCACCGGGGTTTCCATAATCCCAACGGACGCAACCACGTTTTCTGCATTAATTTGGAGAACTAAATTCCAATATGCTAATCATGAATGTATAAATAGTCAAATCAGGTGGGGGAAAAAGGCCTAACCTTTTTGTTTTGCAGAAAATGAGGCACGAGGTCCCCAGATTCGGCATGGTCAGCAACATACCCCATAGCTACTAGACTGGTGGGAGGATCTTTCCTCAAGTGACAAGAAACACGTGATAAAATACTTGGGCAATTTACCTTCCCTGCTAGACATTCAGCCAAACAACATGTTGATCGAAGCTGTGACTCTGTTCTGGGACAGTGAAACAGCCGTGTTCCATTTTGGGGATATAGAAATGACACCACTCCTGGAAGAAATCGGGGGATTTGTTGGACTGCCTTGGGACAGCCCTGGGCTATTGGTACCGGAGAACCGCACTGGTAAAGGGTTCCTAAAAATGATGGGTTTAAAGAAAAATGCTGACTTGGAGTGCTTGAAGAAGTCTTACATACCCTTCGAATACCTGTCTGAAAGATACGGTAATAACAAGTCTTACCGTACATTCCATGACGAGTTTTCTATCACTTCTCTGGGTCATATCCACCGCGAGTGTTCGTATTCATTGTATGTTTCTTGGGTATGATAGTGTTCCCAATGAAATGGGAAAGAATCCACACTAGACTGGCCATGGTTGCCAAGACTTTAATGGAGGGAATTGAGGGACAGACATACACTATAGTCCCTATGATCATAGACGACATCTACAGGGCTCTGGGCCGCTGCCAGAAAGGGTTCAAGCACTTCGAGGGTTCCAATTTACTACTATAGCTTTGGTTATTGGAGCATCTTCAAAAGGGTTAGTACCGTCAAGAATTTCTGCGAAGGGCTTGGAACGATCATATTGCCTTCCATCACCCTAAGCGGACGACTTACATTCCGGACATGTTTGCTCAACCAGAAAGTGCCAAAAAGTGGGTAGAGTTCTTCGACAATCTAACCGAGGAGCAAGTATAGTGGATGTTTGAATGGTTCCCAACTGACGAGTTCATCATTAGGTCCAGAGCTGCTCCTCACTTAGTGTTGATTGGGTTGAGAGGGATACAACCTTATGTTCCCATTCGGGTTATGAGGCAAGCAGGCAAGAAGAAGGTCGTACCAAGGGTTGCGAAGATGAGACACTTCAGAGTAGACTTTCAAGATGATGACATCCTTTACAGGTGCCATGCTCAGCATATGTGGCACTGCAAGATCGTTGTGGAGAAAAACACCATTGAGCCAGATAGGTATCACGCTGGGTGTGCACCTTTCTACCCGGCATGGTTAGAAGACAACCTAGATGGGATAGTGAAGCCAAGAACCAGTCGGGGAAGCAGGATGATAGATGAAGATGCCGAGGCCCAAGTCAAATACAACAGACTACGCAAGAGGGTTCATGACTCCGAGAATGAGCATCGGGAAATACATGAGACAAATATGAGGCTGATCAAAGAATGGAAGGAAATGGCTATCACCTCCAACAGAAGGTCGGAATATCTGGAGCTAGGCTTGGTGGAGCTAGAAGGTAAAATAATAAAGAGGATCAATGATTGCCAGAATGCTGAAGGAAGTGAGGGAGGACATCTGGCTAGAGCCTATCTGCTGCTGGGTCTGCGAGAGCTGGGGAACCTGGTTGATGGAGTTAGAAAGATCAAGTTTGGGGGAGGTCCTTCTGGGACCAAGTAGACTAGATTTATTGGCTTTCTTAAATGTAATAAGGCCAAGTGCCAATAGTGACTTATCTTTATTATCTTAGTGTCGTTTTGGGATTCGTCTATTTTTATATTAATGAAATGAGGCATTTATTGGCATCTAAGTTCTCCAAATCAACTTTTTGCTAGGCCTACCTCGGTCACAACGAGGATCCCAAATTAGGACGCGAATTTCATCTTTCCACAATATATGTTTAAATACTGCAAGTACTCTTTTCAGAATTATTATGGACTTGGCTACCTTTTGTTTTTCTTTCTTTCTTTTGATTATTCCCATTCCCCAAAGGTTGGTTCGTGCATACTGGCATCATCAGCTTATCACACAAGATCCAGGGGCCCTCCACCTTCTCCTTCTCTTAGTCCACCAAAAGGCAAGGGAAAAGCAAAAATGGAAGATTTGAACGACACCAGAAAGGAAAACAACACATAGGTTGAACATGCAGAAACTTCTGATGGTCGGGGTACTCAAGCCCCAAATGATGTAGTTTCACGGCTCGAACAGAAAATACTGGAACTCTAGGATGAGCTTGAGTATGTTCGGAATGTGGAAAACCTATCCTTCTCACTCAGCGTCCCAGACATCAGTCATCCAAACACTCAGAACCCCGCACCATCTCAAAACACACCCAACAAGCGCCCACAAAATCCTCCCGTACCTCACCATTATACAAATCCACCACAAAATCAAACTATCCCACCACAGTACCAGCCAAACACCTACCACACTCCACAAAATACTCCACCAGTCATTCCTGAACCCCAAAATTCCACCAATGATCATCATTATACTCAAACTTCAAGTCAGCAAAACAACCCTATATATGTGGAGACCCTACCTCACTCCACTCAACCCATCTCCTATGCACCGGAATCTGTTGAGAATGACATGCTCATTAAGAACCTGACCGAGGAGCTCAAGAAGTTGACCAGCCGAGTTCAAGGCGTAGAAGGAGGCAAGGGGATAGAATGTCTGAACTATGCCGGATGTAGAACTGCTAGAGGGTTACAAACCTCCCAAGTTTGAGATGTTTGACGGTAAAGGTAATCCTAGAGTTCATCTAAGGACTTATTGTGACAAGCTTGTCGGGTCGGAAAGGATGAAAAGATTCGGATGAAGTTTTTTATGAGGAGTCATACGAGAGATGCCTTGTCCTGGTACATCAGCCAGGATCCTAAGAAATGGTCCAACCGGGTGAGTATGGCATCTGATTTCATGGACTGATTCAGGTTCAACACAGAGAATGCACCAGATGTCTTCTACATTCAGAACTTCAAGAAGAAGCCCACCGAGACTTTCCACGAGTATGCTACTCGTTGGAGATCAGAAGCGGCCAAAGTCAGGTCAGCATTGGACGAGGAGATGAACAAGTTCTTCATTAGAGCACAAGATCCACAATACTACGAAAGGTTGATGGTTATTGAAAATCATAATATCTCTGATATCATCAAACTTGGTGAAAGGATCGAAGATGGCATCAAAAGCAGGATGGTAACAAACTTTGAGGCATTGCAGGCCACTAATAAAACATTGCAGTCAGGGGGTATTAAAAAGAAGGACGTGGGAGCGGTAATGGTTGCCCAAGGACCCAAAAATCCATTCGTATATCAAACCTCCCCACTTGCATATCAAGCACCTCCACCCACCTATCAACCATCACCTCCACCCACATATCAATCCTCATCCCCTTGATATTCCCAACCAGCCACTGCCTATCACACCTATATTTCCCAATCCATCTCATTTTANTCATTCGTATACTGAACCTCCCCACTTGTGTATCAAGCACCTCCACCAACATATCAAGCACCTACACCCACATATCAACCGTCACCTCCACCTACATATCAACCATCATCCCCCAGATATTCCCAACCAGCCACTGCCTATCACACCTATATTTCCCAATCATCTCATTTTTAGTCACCTCCAACTCGTCAAATACCCAAGACTGCGACCTAATTTTTATCGCAGACCACTCAAACAATACACTTCCATTGCTGAACCCATCGACCAGCTGTATGAAAGGTTGAAGGCTGCTGGTTATGTCACTTCTATTCTGCTGTGGCCATGGAGAATTCATCTCAATGGGTCACCCAAATAAGACTGTGCGTATCATTCGGGTATGAAAGGGCACACCATTGACGAGTGTCGCACATTGAAGGACAAAATTCTGGCTTTGATTGACAACAAGGTCATCCCGGCAAAGGAGGCTACGCCTAATGTCCGCAATAACCCCCTCCTAGATCACAGGGGTGACGGTGTCAATGTGATAGAGATGGATGAAGAATGGGATCCGGAGGGATCAATTGGACTTATCAAAGAGGGTGACGACCCCAAGAAGCCCTCAGTCACACTCAATCCCATTATAGTGCAGATACAGCCGCTAGTGGAGGTCGAGGTAACGGCATCAGTCCCATTTGAAGTTGAGTTAGCACCCCCTGCAGTTGCACCTATTCCTTTTGAGGTGAAAGTAGCTACACCATTTACAGTGACAGTATTAACCACACCGCCTTCCAGCACCAAGGCTGTATGTGGCTGAAGCTAGAAGAAAAGGGAAAACCAAAATGGGAGAATCTGGTGCTGCACAAAGGATGACTAGGACTGGAAGGGTCTATACACCCGAGCATTTGGGAGAGTCCAGTAAACATGCCTCTAACAGACTTCTCGTTATGAAACATGTCTAGATAACTCTGGAGGAAAGTACAAGCAAGGGAGTATTCAGTCATCGATCATCTGAATAAGACTCCTGCTCAGATATCTATCTTGTCGCTGCTGCAGAATTCAGGAACACACAGGAACGCTCTGATGAAAGTATTGGACGAAGCATATGAGCCCAATAACATCACAAGCGGAGAAATGGCTAACATGGCGGGACAGGTACTGGAAAGTCACAAAATCACTTTCCACGAGGATGAGTTGCCACTTGAGGGTTTGAGTCACTATAAGGCACTGCATATCACAATGCAATGCGAAGACTACTTCATTACCAAGGTCCTGATCGATGGAGGATCCAGTCTCAATATTTGCCCATTGACAACACTGAAGAGGTTGGGCAAAGGCCTATACGAGATACGAGAAGGGACCATGAACATGAATGTATTTGATGGGTCTCAGAGAGCTACCATCGAGGAAATCAATCTCTATATGCAGATGGGGCCTACGTGGTTTGATGTCGAGTTTCAGGTGCTGGACATATCTGCATCCTACAATCTGTTGTTGGGACGACCATGGAACACGCCGCTAGGGCTTGTGGCATCAACTTTGCATCAGCCAGTGAAGTTTAAGTGGAACCATCAGGAGGTGATTATCCATGGAGATGGGAGCAACCCCATTTACAACCGTCAGACTATCCCGGTGGTTGAGAATAGAAGAAGGCTCGGTGGAGAAACTTATCATCATATCAAGTGGGTCAATGCAATCGACAAAGATAAGTGGTGGGATAGCAAGATAGCAAGCATGATGAACTGGAGAGGGTATGAGCCTGGCAAAGGTCTTGGCAAAAATCTTCAGGGCATTTCCAAGCCAATACAGCCGAAGCATCATGGCACTACTTTTGGCCTGGGATACGGATACACTTGGCAAAAATAAAGAAACTGGTCACCACCATGGCGTGGTCCGTACTATCCATTGGAGCAGCCTATATCGCACTTGAGTCAGACCTTCCAACAGGGCGACATCATATGGGGATCAAAGGAGGAAGAAGCACTAGCAGCCTTAAGGAACCTATTCTTGGAGGATGAGGACATGGACTGTTGTGTAATTGTTGAGGAGGAGGAGGAGGAGGGCCCTACCATCCGAGCTGTGGAGAAAGGATCATTCCTCAAGAATTGGACTATCAGACCATCCAGGGCTCAACTAGTCCTGGGGTAGCAAGGCTGAACAACATTGTTTTGTTTATTTTCTAAGAAAAATGATTTCCCTTTTTGGCATTTTGTTTTAAATAGCATTTCCAATGTTCCGAAAACGTTGTTTAAATTATTGAAAATCGCTTTTATGCTTCAGTGAATTAATATTTATTATTACCATTTTTCTCTCATATCTTTATCTATACAACATTACCATTTCCTGTCTCAATGAACCAACAATTGTGACATGTAATTAGACGACGCAACAAAAGGATAGTGATTTGGAAGAAGAAGATGTCATACCCGAGGAAATTGTCAGAGAAGTAGAAGACTTTGAGAACAAGCCTAAGTCCAATCTGGACGAAACAAAAATAATCAACTTGGGAGATTCTGAAGCTGTCAAGGAAACCCGCATCAGCATCCACTTGTCGCCATCAGAAAAAGAAGAGTACACACAGTTCTTGAAAGGGTATGAGGACATCTTTGCATGGTCATATGATGATATGACCGGGCTAAGTACATCCATTGTGGCTCACAAGTTGCCTACAAACCCAACGTGTCCACCAGTGAAGCAGAAACTTAGGAAATTCAAGCCTGACATGAGTCTGAAAATCAAGGAGGAGGTTACTAAGCAAATCAAGGCCAAGGTCCTCAGGGTGGTTGCATACCCAACTTGGATAGCCAACATCGTTCCAGTTCCAAGGAAGGATGGGAAGGTCAGGGTCTGTGTTGATTATCGGGATCTCAATTGGGCTAGCCCAAAGGATGATTTTCCACTTCCAAACATACACATCCTAATAGATAATTGTGCCAAACATGAACTCCAGTCGTTTGTGGATTGTTTTGCCGGTTACCATCAGATCTGGATGGACGAAGAGGACGCTGAGAAAATGGCTTTCATTATACCATGGGGAGTATACTGTTATAAGATGATGCCATTCGGTCTATAGAATGCTTGGGCCACCTACATGAGGGCTATGACTACCATTTTTCATGACATGATACATAAGGAGATCGAGGTATATGTGGACGACGTCATCATCAAATCCAAGAAAGCCACAGATCATATAGACGATTTAGGAAGTTTTTATGACAGAATGGGAAATACCAACCTGAAACTAAACCCCGCCAAAATGTGCATTCGGGGTTTCCTTGCCAGAAAGTTACTTGGGTTCATTGTTAGCCGCCGAAGGGGATAAAATTGGATCCGTCAAAAAGTTAAAGCCATCCAGGATCGTACCGTCGCGAAGAGTAAGAAAGATGTAATGAGTTCTAGGACGGCTAAACTATTACAGCTGTTCATATAGCCCAATCCACATGTTTATGTGAGCCGATATTTTCATTGATGTTGAAGAAAGTTGTTGCAACTAGTTGGACCGAAGATTGTCAAAAGCTTTCGACAAGATCAAGGAAGTACTTATTAACACCACCAGTTCTGGTCCCCGAGCCAGGTAGACCCTTGCTTACTTCTACCCTTGCAGTGTGATGGGAGGCCTTGGCTGTTTTCGGGGCAAGGCACAACGAGTCATGGAGAAAGGAACAAGCTATCTATTACCCGAGTAAGAAGTTCACTCATATGAAGCGCGGTACTCCTCTATTAGAATGTACCTATTGCGCTCGTAACCTGGATAGCTCAGAAGCTGAGGTATTACTTCATGTCCTACACAACATACCTCATATCAAGGTATGGATCCCTTGAAATATATCTTTCAGAAAACCCATGCCACTAGCAAGCATGCCTAAGTGGAAAAGTCCTGTTTGAGCGAAGTTGGGAACATTGTTTTTGGTTGACTCAGAAAGCAGTCAAGGGACAGGACACTGTCAGATCATTTGACTGAGAAACCCGTGTGGAAGGAAGAATGACGAACCCCTGAAATACGTAATTTTCCCGATGAAGAGGGTGGCTATTCATTGGAAGAGGATATTTGTGAGTCCTACGACGGTTGGAGAATGTTCTTTGACGGGGCGGGAAAATTTCAAGGAGTCGGCATTAGAAGCCGTCTTGTGAATCGGAAACTAGCCAACATTATCGGTATCTTGCCTTTAAAAACTTCAGGATTTCCCTTTTGGGCACCAACAACATGGAAAGAGTTAATGGAAGCCTGCATATTTACGGCCCAACATGCCATCGGGACATGAATATCAGGAGCTGCGTGGTAATCGGTGATTCAGATTATGCTTGTGCACCAGGTACAGGAGAATCGGGCCAACCAAGAATTCCAAGATATGTTGACTAACCCTAATTTTCCTTATTATTATTTTTTAATATGACAAAATACCTTACAAAATAGCATATGTATGCATATATAATGTATGTACCAAGTGTTTCCTTTATTTTTTCTTAATTTTTAAAGGTTTTAAATCTAATTTACTTTCCCCATTTTATCCAATTAAAAAAATTCAATAATTATTTCTAAAGTTATCATTTTGGTGATTCACTTGTTGAACTTTTATATTTATGCTAAAAATAGCTAAGGGAATATTTGCATATTTTTACCAAAAGTATTTAGTATTTTAAGGCTAAATTGTATAATTGCAATATTAGCCTCTTTTAGGAATTAATTGCATTTATGTTCATGAAAATTAAGTCCAGTATTTTTAAATGGTTAATTTTATGTAACAAATCATTTTAGAACTTTTAATTTATTTCCAAACATCAATTTACTATTTTTATAATTTTAAATAGGGAAAAATGGCTATTTAAATGATAGCCCAATTTCATTCCAATTATAGCCTGAAATTGAGCCCAAATCAGACCCAATTTCCCAACTCAATTGCAACTCAAACCCGACCACCTAACCCAATTTAAATGACCCAACCCGGACTCCCCACCTAACCCCTTTAATCCCAGCCGTTGATCGTTCCCATTACCCCTTTCCTTTTTTAACCCACACGACCCCTTTACCCTACCTCATTCCTCACCAACCGCCGCCTCTGAATACCTATTCTCTCTCAACTCTCTCTGAAACTCTTACAAACCCTAGCCGCCGCCATCAAACTACACCCTAATCCACTCTAAGCCCTGCCTAATCCATGGCCCCTCGTGGTCACTTGAGACGTGTAGGGACCTCCTATGGCTCCTGGGTGTTTGTTCTTGTGGTTTCACGGTCAGACCTTGAGGGAGTCTGGTCCAGTCCTTGTTCAATTTCAGTTCGTGGCTCTTCTCCGGTCATCCTTGACCTTTCTCCGGC